>NW_008602827.1:0-116345 GCF_000691845.1 Merops nubicus | reverse complement strand
CATTCCTGCCAGGTCCCTCTATACTGCAGCATATTACATTGCATCAGATTCTATATCCTTCTGTGTGACTTTGCTTGCTTACAGCCAGCCACCCAGCAATCAGAAAAACATTGAACACCAGGCTGTGAAATGAATACATACCTAGCAGCAAAATGATGCATGCTAATATTGCAATTAGGGCTCCCATACTGAGTCCAATGGGAAGTACATATGCTTCAGCATTACAGGACTGGACGATGCCATCAGTGCTGCAGCCACAGACTCGAATAGTGAGGGTGCTGGTGCTGCTCATGGGAGGATTCCCACTGTCACTTATTATGATTGGCAGCAAATAGACTTCTTGCTTCTGCCGGCTGAATCCACTATGCTTTGCCAATATGCTGAGAGTATTATCTGGAAAAAGGGAAAATTTGCATGGTTTCACCAAGTAGAATAACTGCTAAAACCACAGCCTTTTCCTAATGCGTTCCGAAAACCTCTGCACAAACACATATGCACTTTATTATACTCATTATACCAGCAGCAGGTGACACAGAAGTCCTGCCCCTTTCCGCCTGGCTGCCCATGCCCCAGATAAAGGAGTACAACATTTCTGTTTTCTTGTGTCATGTGGTATGATCATAACGGTAACCCCTCACTTTCTTCTTTGCATACATCCCTATAGATGTCTTCCCATCATGATTCATCACTGCTTTTCAAATCACACAGTCATAAAAATTAACCCGTACAACAAGGAGAGAAAGGAAATCTTAAAGGAACTCAAACTTAATAAAGCACGTTCATCAATTAAAACAAATGTTCCACGTATTATAAAAGTAGAAACTGCAAAATATTTTGGCCTGCTATAAAATATTCCTGTTTTTTATTAATAAGCAATATAAAGACAAACAAAGGAAAAGCTGAATGTATTGAAAGCTGTAGGCCAAATTTTTGGCAATCTAAACATTTATTTGGCCTCAATGATGAAAACAGAACAAACCAAAACAGAATGTGTTTCCTATGAAGGCAGTCAGAGGAAATGAGTCTAAGACATTCTTACCTCTGCATACATATACAGATACTTATTTTCAGAAGCAGACAGAGGCATGGTGACTACATGGCATCCTACCCAGACATAAAGTTGCTCCTTATCAGTTTTTATAACACATGTACTATTATCCACTTAACTGGTAACAGTAATCAGAAGAATACAGGTAGAAGAATACATCTCCAAAAAAATGGAGAGATGAGGTATTTGCACAAAGACAGTTGCAACTTTCTCCCTCTTAATAATGGTTTTAACACCATTTTGGTAAGGTGCTAAGTTGAACTTCTTACAGGATGCCAACAGAGGCCCATGTAGCCACCTAAGTTTAGCCTTAAACAGAACAATGAATATGGCTGTGCCACTAGTCAGATGCAGACAATTTACTGGCAAATGCAGACATTTGTCTTGCCTACATATATAAAAATAAACATTTAAGTGATGAATTATAATTTTTTGTTGTTGTTCTTTTTCCTTTTTGCATACAGTAAAACTTGTCATAGTCACTGAGTTCCCAGTTCACCATCAAAATGATTGCATTGTAACTCTTTGCAACTGTAATACTCTACACATAATGTGTGAGTAATGTGAGATGTGATACTTTAAATATTATTAATTGTGATTGATCATTGCAATCAATTAAGAAATTATTTGATTCTACTTAGGGTAATCATATAGATTCTATTGTGTATAGTTTTAAGGATTAATAGATTCTAGCCATATAACAGCATACTCTCAAATATCAATAATCTTGTACATGTCAGAATACTCGGGTATAAATCATGATTAGTGGGCATGTCAAATATGCAAACCACTGATTTATTTACATACTTAAATATTTGCTTTAGCTTTTAACTCTTATTCTGTGGAATAAAACCCACTACAAATTAATAAAAAGGTTTTGACAGGCACACAGAAGAGGAATGCGTGTGTCTGTTGCTGATGAAACAAATGACAATTTAAAAATAAAACTGCACATCATATTTGGGAGAAAGATGTTGTAGCTTCTTTCATGAACCTCTCCTCTCCTGTGTTATCCAGGTTAATTTTCTTGAAGTGTCATGGAAAGAGTATACCTACTGGTATTTTATGCTATAAAACAGGCCATTCCATGGAAGGAAAGAAATTACTGAGAGTTAACGTGACAAGGAAGAGAAGACATGAAAGTCACACAGTGTTCATGTGACAGATACAACAGACCTGATTCTTGAGTTTAACCAAAAAAAAAGGTACCTGAAGTGCATGACAACATGTACGTATACATACGGTGACTGTAAGAAAGTTTTGTACTGACTTTGCTCTTCATAGTGGTCAGGTACTCACTTGAAAACATGACATAGTTTAGAAATGTTCAATTTGTAATAACTGTGATCACCAGGAACATTTCTGACACCCCATGATATTTGTGCACCATGTATCATTGCCCCAACATAAAAGATACATGTATGTTCAAAATAGGTGAAAATGAGCAGCAGTCTACAAAGTACAAAAGATAGAGGTAGATACAGAGAAGGAAGGAGGGGAAAATATTCATGAAGCAAACACTATAAAGACTTTTTTCACACCTAAAAAAAAAATTAGAACACAAAAATGCAGTATTTTATTCTTGAAGCCCTTCTTAGCAAGGAGGCATATCAATAAGGAATAAATGTATTTACAGAATATAACAATTACAGGATGAAGCATTTCTAATCTTTATCATGTTCTGAACCTATATCAAGACATCAATCAGTAGACAACTCCCATAGATAATTCATTACAGCCATAAAACAAAAGAGAAGAAAGATTGTTATTTAAATACATGGGGTTATCTGCCTCATACAAGAGCACAAAAAAGTCTTGTTTTCCCACTCAGTAACTAAATAATTGACTTTCAAGTAATCTTCTGAAGTTCAGGTCTTTCATTTTGCAGTCTTACTATAACCCTTCCATGGTGAAATCACCTACCGATCACACAGGTTCTTACTATAGAGGTTCTTACTATAATTTATATTGTAGATTATGTAAACATTTCAACATTTTTCTTAATATTTATGGTACATAACATAAAGATCCTACTACTTTTTAAAACAATATAAATATGGCCATTTCACAGTATCTTTGAAAAACAAAAAGTATTCTGAACAATTTTTCTATCCATGAATCCTGAATTTTTATCTATTCAAGTTAGAAACAGTCACATCAAAATTGATGGCACCCTGGAGCTAAATAAATAGTCTAGTTCTTCCTCATGCCCTTTTTAAAATTAAAGGAAGCATATGTGTTTACTGAAGATAAATTTCAGGTATAAGCTCTTAAGAATTCTGACAACTCAAATAGGACCCAAACTACATGATGGTACCCAGTACTATATGTACCACTATGATGCAGTGGAAAAGTCAAGTATATTTTAAGTCAACGATTAGCAGACATTTAGAACTAAGCAAGAACTGCACTCCTCCTTGGTTGAATGTGTTGGAGATTAACAGAAAGGGAAAAAGGAAAAAAATACAGGCCTTAACTTTCATCTCCTTCTATCTTTGAGAGAAATCCCACTTGAAAGTCACATCTGTAGTCATTCAGAATTCCAGAGACTTTTGCAGTTATATTACACAGTAACTTCATGTGCTCTAGAAATCTGTACTGACACAGCCTGTAGAGGCCTATAAGCCTGGTACAGTCCTTCTCTGCCCAAGCTGAAGGAAAGGATTGATAGATATGCTGAGCCCTACCATCCCTGCCCTTTACAGATATGCAAAAGACATAAGGCACCTGCTTCAGAAAGAAATGAAAAAAAACGAAGCTGTTCTTTTTGGTGACAGCTTCAGATCCCTTCCATCTTTCTGGCACACTCACTGCTACTCTGCCTCTTTCAGAAAATTCTAATAAGGCAGAATCAGATAGTAAAACAAAGTGAAAAAGGAGGATTACTATAAAGAGACAAACAGAAGAGGGCAGAAAAAACAAGAGGAAGGAGGGCTGGAGAAAATGAAGTGTCCATTTCTGTCAATCAGTGGAGCTATGCTGAGTATAAAAAGCTACCTGGTACCAGTAAGTTACCAAACCAAGTTCAAAACACATAAGAGAAAGTGAAATATAAACAAGAAAATTGGTACATTAGATGAACTATTTAAATGTAAAAGAAGTTGTAGCAGATGAATAGTTAGTACTACATAAGAAGAGGTGCAAGACAAGCAGAGCAAAGTATAAACTTTTTTATTTTTTTTAATGAACTGATGTTTGACTAAAGTTGAATTTGGTGCACTCACGAAGAAACTGGCAATCAGAAGTAGTCAATAAGAACAGGAAAATCCAAATGAAAAGACCAAATTGTTTTGCCAGTGGATGGCAAGTAGTCAATTTCGACTTGAGAATTCTGTTTAGCAAGAAATTCCTCCCTCTTTGCTATGGTCTGAAATGAATATGCCTTGGTGTTGCTGGAGAGGTGACTTGACTGAAGAACAATGACTTTCTAACTGACATACTAGTTGGTTCCTGGAACTCAAAAATAAAACCTAGCAGCTGATTATCAATAAACACAATTTATCTGACTTGCTTTCTCCTCTCTGTAGATATTCTCCTTACCTGTAGCTGAAAAAACAGTGGGAATCTCCTCCAGGAACAACCTCCAGCACTGCTGCATGAATTAACTTGGCAGCAGGTGCTCAGTAGGAGAGGGGGCAATCATTTCCCACTCATCTCTCCAATTAACCCACTGATCCTTCATTATATCACTGATCAGGTTATTTATTTATTCATGTTACTTTTAGCAAAACAAGGAAAATTACATGCACAATAAAAGAACCCCTCTCTGTTAATAAAGCTCTGAGGTAACCTGCCACAGGCACAGAGAGAGACAGTTCAGCCTTTACCTCCAGTCAGTGAGGGATATTCAGGTGTTCCTTTGACACTCCCAATCAAAATGAGACTACTTGAGTTGTGCACCTTTCTATGAGGGGGAAGTAATTGACAAAGTTCATTTGAATGCCCGGGTCCTATAAAATGCCACTTCACTGATGATGTACCAGCGACATGGAGTGGCCTAGGAGCTATAGCCTGTCCTTCAGGCTTAAGGAGTAGTGTAAGAACAGTGATCTTCATCATTGATTAAAATGGTCAAACACTTTTGCATCGGTGTAAGGTAAGAGTAACACAGCTCTAGGAATACATAACTACAACTTAGATGTAGAGCTATTTCTACTGTTCTTTAAACATAAAACCAACTCAGTAATTTAGATCACCACGTGACTCTCCGTTTCTGACATTTACAAGTAGATTTGTGAAACAGCAATGAAAGAGACTGTTACAGGACTGTCTTCCTCACAGACAGAACAAAGAATGACAATGCAGAAAGTCTTTCTATTATGTCCAGTGTGATTTCTAGACAAAAGTAGTTTAAAGAACCATAACTGAGGACATGCTTACCACAGGGCCAAGTGCTTCCTGCAGATTCCCAACTGCTCATGAACCCCTGATCTATTTTGAGGTTCTTGGATGAAAGATTTTTGACAAAATGTACGTGTAATAATTTTAATACAAAGCTACTTTTGTATTTGCTGGGCATGAGTGACTTTAATGGCATTGACATCAATCTGGATATGAAACCAGCAGGCAGGAGGCAGCTTATTTATCTTCCACTTTGTACAAGAATGAATTTTGCAATTTTGAGTCAGACAATAAAATGACAGAACAAAAGCAAAACACAGAGAGAGTCAGTTTACATCCAAGTGTCACTTTCTCTGCACACTTAATTGCAATTCTTTAATTTTCTCATGGTTTCTTTAACATATTGAGATCAGTGGACTTCCCTGCTCTGTAACTTTACACCTACATGGCTCTTTTTCTGTTTTTCCCTCTCCTTCCTTTTTACAATGTTCTCTGAAAGATCACATCCTTAATGGTATTAAGAACTTTCTGGTAGAAAATGTTATCTAAGTGGGATATATTACTTATGAGAAGAAAGAATTTTAAGTGCAACCTTTACAGCTAGAAGCACTAAAATGACAGAAATAAATGTTTCCTCATGTTTATTAGAGCTATCTTTCCGTTGACACTTTTTAGTCTAAAACAGATTCTCTGTAACACAGACTCCTTTTGCATAAGCAGAAGACCAGCAAGAATATACTTACTGTGATACTCCCTTCTGTTTTTGTGACAATGAAAGACAAGGGCAGCTCATTCATTTCCTTTCTCAGTTCATAAATGACATATATTCTCACATAAAAACTTCAAATAACTGAGTTATTATTATTAAGGTTTCAGTGAAAGCTGCTGAAGTACAGGCAGAAAAAAGAAAATGTACAACATTTTAAGAAATTTTAGCTATGGAAAATTTAGCAGTCATCTGCAAATGCAGTAGAAGAGAATGTTCAAGAGAATGCTAAGATGCCATTTCAGCTCTTTGTATAACTTAATTCATGTACATGCTGCTTGTGATACTATTCAGTACTGGAGATGTTACAATGTTAAGCACAGATTTTCAACAGATCTGTAGTAATACCAGTGTTTTTCATTCTTCAAAATTCCAACCTAATGAAAGAAAAATATGGGGAAGATTCAAATTCCCATTTTAGAAAGTGGGAATGAATAAAGTTATCCAAACACAGAGAGAATCTCTCAAAAAGTCTCTGTATACACAAGCCCAACGAATGCAGCCCCAACAATCCACTTCTCACAGCCTGGCATGTGATGTCTCTCTGTCAGCTCAACTGTTTTGAAATTTTTTTTTATTCTTGTAATTACAAAAGCATCATCAGCCTCATCAATACTCATCTTGTAGCAGAAAATTATTCATAGACAGGCATTGAGATGAAAAATTCATTTGTATGTTCCAGACTACTCTGAAGTAGAAGTTAGAAGCATCAGTTTCTTGCTTCCAAAAGAATGCAATTAAAATGCTTTGAGAGATACAACTATGTTTATGTAAGACAGGGTTTGGGTTTTTTTTCTTTTGCTTCTGCCTTAGGCTGTAACACTTTCTAGAGGAGTACCTGATTAAAAGAGAACAATTTTGAGTTTACATGTAATAAATTTGGCAGTTGTCTGTTGAATTAGAAGGCTTATAAAATAATCTGACAATAAAAAGATGCCACTTTTATGGTCCATTTTGTCTGACTTATGATAGCCAAACCATATGGGCAATGAAGCATTCACAGGCATTTGAAACTGACCTGCTTTTCATGAATGTCAAAAATTTGTTATGTCTTCAAAACAGTAGATTGATGACTGCTATCAAGGTTGATAGTGAGCATCAGGTTCAAAAGAAAAAAGTTTTTGTGCTATAAAAATTCAGCTGACTGATCATATTGTCTTTCCTGCACCACAGTAAGTCACATCCCATACTGACATATCTAAAGGCAATTCACAAAACAATCCTGTGACACATTAGCAAACACCTGGTTGGATTTTTATTTTTCTACAGACTTGGACATTCTGGAATTCCTTAAAACACCAGTAAAGAACACAGGCGGGAAAAAAAAAAAAAAGAAAAAAAAAGTATTAATGTGAGAAAATGTACTGATAAGGAAAAGAATTGGAAAATGTCACATATTTTGTGTCTTTATTTTTTTCTATACCAAGTGGCCTAAATAATAATATCTTATGCCAGAACTGAACTGCTAATCAACTAACAAATAAAAGAACTCCAGACACATTTGCAGGTCATGTATTCCTTTTCAGAAATAAAAAGCGCTGCTGGGAGTTTTGAATCATGAGCAAATCAATATTTATTCATGTATAAAAATACATCACTCCCCTATGTTAAAATTTCTTGGAAAGGAGAATAATCACATTAATGCTACTGTGTTGCAGAAATTTTACTAAATAAATTCTTGTCAGAATAAAAAAAAAAAAAACAAAAACAAAAAACAAAACACCAGAGAAATTAACAGCAAAGTGATGGAATAACCATTTCCTCCTACCTTTTTCCTCTGAAAAATGTGAACTTTAGATAATAGTCTGTATAATTTCTAGTTCTGTTCCTTTGGAAAAGTCTGAACTTTAGATAATTGTCTCTTAAGTATTTTAAAACTTTGCTTTGACCTTTAGTCCAGCAGAACTATAATCAAACATATGTATATGGTCACTTGCAGTATAGCAGCAACTCTTATGTTTTGTACTTTGGTTTTTTAACTCATTGAAGGAAGGATACAAAACCTCTGTAGATGAACTAATGGTGTAGAAGCATGCATTGAGTCTGAAACAATGCCAGTTTATTGTTAATAGGGTAGAGAAATAATTTGGACTGTCTTTAATTTACAGATACTTAGGGCAAGTCAAACCAGGAAACTTTGGACACTAGGTGTGTTCAAGCTACACAGTTACCACAGTTGTCTGAACTGTTCCAAAGATACCTGATTTTAATCTCACCCACTCTCACAACATGCCCATTTATTTCTTCCGAATCCTCTGGTGTCAGTTATGATTGACACTCCCACAATCTGAAGCAAATTCAGGCCAGTGAAGATGTAAGATATGCTAAAACAATACTGGCTTTTGCCTCTCATTTTTTCTCTTCTGTATTCAACAAGCCAGCCACAAACCTGTTTACTAATAATCACATTGCTTTGACATGCTTTACTTTATTCGGATCACATCACTACATGGCATGTGCACGGAGTGTTACATCTGTAAAGTGTAGGAATTAATGCAGGTTGCCAAGCTCTGGTTTAGAAAGAGAGATGAAATGGCTGTCAAATGTGCTTAGCATTAAAAATACATTATTAACACAGCTAATTTGCGTGGACTGATGGATCATTTTTTAAATCTACATATTCTAGTTAATTCTATTATCTTACTATTTTAACAAAAAAAGTTTCAGAAACTAATACTGTAGTTTGGAATCCTTCCATAAAATAATGGCAATATTCACGAAGAAATTACCATTACTGTGTTACCAGATTCCAACAAAATGTTGCAAAGATAAATAAAAAAGCCAAAATATCCCAAAGCTTTGATATCTGTATTTCTCTTTAGGGATAACATGTTCCTTTACTTTCTATGAATATAAACTTACAAGTGCAGTCTACGAGGTGAAACTAATGAGAGATGGGCACCTAAGCCCCTTATGTTACTGTGAGATTTAGTTTTACATGTTCCACTGATGTGGGGTTCTCTTATGTGTAAAGCTAAATCTCAAATAGATTCAATGAAATTTATAGTACTTTTGCTAGCTGATGGACAGGTTCCAAGAACTCAATCCTATGTTCTTCCCCTTCCTCACTTCACACACATTCTTCAGTGATCTGAAAAAGTTTGGAGTCCTCAGAACTATTAAGAAAATAACAAATGCTTGAAGTGATTTTTTTTCTTTCTAGAATACAAGCTAAGAATACCATAGAAAAAAAAAAAAACAAAAACAAAACCCAAACCAACCAAACCAAAAAAAAGAACCAACAAACAGGAACATTTTGGGTTTTAAATTTGATTATTGTCTTTCTTTTCTCATCCATTACTGTATGGAACATACTCACAAGTAAGAATTAAAACCATTTTGCCAGTAGATCATATAACAATTGTTCAAACCTGAATGTGGAATCAGGCATATCAACCATGCTGAAGTCTTGTTACTATGGTTAGCCAAATTCAAGCCATACTAGTGGCTTTCTATTAAGATATTACTTTTTTTTTTTTTTTTTTTTTATAATATCCACTTTGAAATACAGTGGCAGAAAGCAACCACCAGACTATTAAAAAAAACAGCCAGCATTTATAGAATGCTACCTCTGTGCTGATGTCATAAAGGTCTTGTCAGTACTTACATTACAAAATGCCAATTTTCAGGGGTTTATAGCTTTGACATAACAATTTACTATGATAAAAAAATTATAATTTGTACTCTTCGCCAAAGAACATTGAAAGTTAAATATGACTTATGTTGGCTGAGACATTTTAAGTCAGAAAATAAATTAAAACCATTTCTGACTTAACATTTTCTTGAGCTGGTGCCACTTAAGGAAAAAAAATATAGCTTTGGTTTTAAAAAGTGCCTGATCCTGCAGTTCTTATGTAGGCAGAACTCCCTTTAACTTCAGTGAGAATAATTTCTGTGAAAGAACTGAAAGGAGTGCTATTATACTTTTCTGTAAATGTCATCAAGAGTTATATTAGCTCTTTGCAATTTGAAAGACTGAAATGCTATGGTATAAGATTGCCCTTGGGCACACAGGCAGCATGGTAATGACTTTTTGAAGACAATCTCATATGCAGATTACATATAACAATAACAAATTGTTATCATCAGGCCATTAATGGCAGTAATCTATACCTCTGTCTTACACCCCAAGTATACACATAATGTCTCATTATATGCACACCTCCATGACAATGTGTCTCCTATGGTGAAGACTAATGGTCATTTGAAATGCAGGGAACAGCAAAATGCATCTGAAGAAGGAATTTCAGTAAGAGAAAAAAACAATTATCTGTCTATAGAGTGGAATAGATTGCAAAAAGTTTTCAAATTAAATGTTCCAGATACTCTTGGGAAAATTTCTCCACACCAAGTGAATATTACATAGAGAAAATCTGGCACAGCCAGAAGTTCCAAACTAGCATACACAACTGATTACTGAAAATCAAAGCAGGTCTACAGGATATGCATGTGCATATGCCTTTAAATCTCACAACTGGAACATACTGCAAGACTCTGACTTTCTTATGTATGTTGTGTGACAACACATAATCCAGCAAGAAGAAAGAGACAGGGAAAGATGTCAACATCTGCCTCACCACTGTAGAGATATTACTAAGTCAATACTTAAATTGGTAAATATCTGCAAACTACAGCATCAGATCATAAGAGGTTCGAGAGTTTTCATAAAATGGTTGAGGTTGGAAGTGATCTATGGAGGTCTCTGGTCTACCCTGCTACTCAATGCAGCTATCTAGAGCCCGGGACCATGTCTGGGCAGCTTTTGAATATCTCCAAGGATGGAGATTCTGCAAACAGTAAAACATTTGTTTGTCACGACTGAAATTCATGTGGAACAAACCAGAAGACATCTTATTCATTCTTTTCATATCAAGCTGAAAAGTTACAGAGTACAAATAAATAATGCATACCTATGCTAAGAGAACACCTTGCATACCACAGTTCCCTGTTCTCTTCTAATTCATGATGAAGAGTCTGACAAAGTAAAAATTAAATGTATAAGCAGAAGCTGCAATAAAAATATGAAGCATAGTCAAGTAAAAGCATTACAAGAGATTAGGCAATTCTACTGGCAAAGGAGGATAACAAAAAAACCCCTCCAAAATCATGAAAGAATACAAGTAATCAAAAAGGAGAGAAAAAACAAACAAACAAACAAACAAACAAACAAAAAAACAACCAACCAACCAACCAAAAAAACCCCTACATCCTACATATACTTTGATTAGGATACATGTTTCCTTACTGGAAAAAAAGAAAAGAAAAAAAAATAAGAAAAACAATTTTAGTCTAAGAAAAGGCAAGTTCTTTATACAAAGTCTTGAAGCAAGTGGTTCTGCTAGACAGTCTGCATTAGAACTTTTAAAAAGATTTTAGCACATACATCTTTTGGTCTTGCAGCTTAGCAAAAGAGACGTACAAAATTAGAGAAATTTATTTTGTTATAAAAAATAATAATTCCGATTTAAAAACACATATTAGTCGTACAAAGACTGAAGTTGTAATATTGTGGGATAGATCATTATACTATAAAATATTATGGAAGGAGATGTGTAGTGCAGAATTGAGTCTAAACTACCTTTCTCTATATTTAGTATTACAGCTTGTATCACAGATACAATGCTTTAGCTACTGCTGTCACTAAACTATTTCCTCCACCATTTCCTTCCCTGAGCTGCAGAATAAATTTTATGTTTTCTAACTGGGAGTTTCAGAAGAACCCACAGAGACACTATAATGCAAGCTCTTGAAAAGCTCAAACTTTACCAATCCATAAGGAGCTGCTAATAGGTGCCATTAATGTCATATGTGAGTATCAGATGAAAATTTTAAAAGAACATCTGCAGTGTACACATGGCACAATGACAGGCACAGTGATTAAATGACTTGTCCAAAATCATACAGGGAACCTGTAACAGGCTATACAAAACTATTCTGAACTCCAGAACAGTTTTTTAATCAAAAAATCATCACTCTTCTTGAGGGCTCTTAGATCACAAGGGCTTAATCTTTATTGGGGTGAACACTGTATAGTTTACAGAAGGGTCATACATAATGGATGAAAATGTTACAAGTGACATGACAGAGCTAAGCAAAGTCAGGGAACAACAAGTTTTAAAAAGTTACATGAAATATTTTGATCTTTTTTTTTTATCATTTCCTACAACCTAGATTTTAGCTTTAATTTTAGGTTAGACTGAAAGTTTCCTAACAAAACACAAAGAAAAAAAATTCGATGTGTTTTTATGAAAGCAATGTAAAACTGTTATGTCATTTACTACATTCTAAAAATTAAAGAGAAAAAACAGTGTTCATGTTCAAGACAGTCCAATATTCCACAGAACAGAGCACAGTACTTCCATCAACATTCAGTGATTATTATTGAAACTCCTTTTAAGGTTTATGACTGAAATACCTAACTCCATTCAAAATTCAACAGATAAGACTTTATTCCTGACTTAACACTTATTATAGAATCACATGCATCAAAAAAACCCCAACCCCATAGTGTTACAGTTACTGCTCAAGAATGTATGTAGCCCTTAGCCTAATGCAAGGGTGAAGTTTACTTATTTGAGCCCACAATTAATTTAGGCCAGGCTGGGGTGATCTGCCTCTGCTGGCTTAATATGGGCAGAGAGCTACCATGGCTTAGCTGATTGACTGGGATCTGACTGTGCACGCGTCCGTGGTATCTCCGAAGGACCCCACTAGCTCTCCCTCTTCAGCACCATCAAGCAGACATCTGGTCCTTTTCTTGAAGTTCTTCTATTTATCTCTCCCTAACAAGCTGGCTTATTTTCTCACTTCAAACAGGGGCCCTTCTTCACTCCCTCTGTAATCAGCACTGATTAGCAAGTATGCACATCCTATCATTTTAGGATATGCAAACTCTCTCCCCAGACTAGACAGGTCAACTTATGCGTTTCATTTATTTTCTGCATTTGGCTCAGCATATAAGATCTTTGCATTCAGTATAATCACATACTCTACCTCTTTTCTGGCCTCTGAATGGATTGCCTTCTAGGCATATTTGTTAGATAAATATTAAATACTAATAATTACATAATTATATCACTAATTACTGGATGCTTGCCAAATAGAATACATCCTAATTAGATAGATATAAATGAAGACCAACAAAGTGACTCAATTTACAACAAGGCCACCCATACAAATTACAAAATCAGAAGTTGATGGGAAAATATTGTAAGTGGTATTAAAAAAAAAACAACAAAAAACACAAAAACAAAATCAAAAAAAACAACCAGCCAACAGGATAAAAGCTTTGCCTCCCTTATCCTTTGAAGACTGACATGAGAAGCTCTGGCCAAAATTATTAAAAATTTCAGATTTCCTTCATTTTTGATATTGCTATATTTGCTCTTGCCAGAGAAATACAGCCCATTCTTGAACTGTCACCTCCTTAAAATGAGTAAGGAGGAAATGAAAGGGTATGCAATAAATGTGACCATACCAGTCAGGTTTAGGAGAATATAAAGACATAGAGTTCACATAATAATCCATCTAATATTCACTTCATAGGAAGAATAACTGTGATTCCAGTAATAATTACTTCCTTCCTGGATGCCACTTGTGTAATTGGTTCAAAACAGGATGCAAACTGAAACATGGTCTTTGTCTTTTTAATTCACATTATACTGTTAGTTGTGCAATGGTTTATGAGACAAGCCTTGAGGCTAAGTGTGAAAAATTAATACCTTCTATTTTAATAGAGGAACTACGTGCAGATAGTCTGTACACTTTCTATCTGTTATAATGACAAAAGGAGATTTTTACTAATCAAAGGAAAATTTAACAGCTAATCTGCTGATATTGTTTTCATTTTTAGCCTGCCCAGATTTTTTCTCTAGTAGAAGAGTGCTGGGGTTTTGTCATCTTTACTAGAACTGAAACTTTAAAATGGGACTCCTATCTAGTTTCTCATTAATTGACGAAAGAAAAGTACAATTAGAGTAACCAATAAATTAATTGTTATTCCCCCTCAACAGCCTTTATTTAGAACATGACAAAACAAATTCAAAAATTAATTCCAAATTTACATGGTGAAAAAAGAAGAAAGAAAAAATGGTCTTGTGCCATAACAGTTGACTAGGTACTTAGAAAGAAAATCCAAATATTCAGAGCAATACCTAACACTGAAGTGAAAACACAGGGCGACACCTTATGATGCAATATGTCTCTGTCAGGTAATATACTGAGGTTGTTGAAGAGGTAGAGGCCCTGCCAGAACCTTCAACTCTAGGACATCTTTCTTCCTACTCAGTGAAATAAACTCATTTACAAGAAATCAAATATGGTCAGTCTATTGCCCATTAATTGTTTCTTGCAGAAAACCTAGAGGGATTAGATCCACCCATGAAGCCAGAAATAGTACTTCAGCAGAAATAGAATCATAGAATAGAACAGAATCATAGAATGTCTGGGCTGGAAGGGACCTCCAAAGGTCATCTAGCCCAAACCCCCTGCCACAAGCAGGGATATCTCCAACTAGATCAAGCTGCTCAGAGCTTCATCCAACCTGATCTTGAATGTCTCCAGGGATGGGTCCTCCACCACCTGTCTGGGCAAAATCTCTTCACATATTTTAAAAGATGATTAAAAATCTGTAAACTTATCTCCATTCTATATTCACTTAGTTATAAATACTACTTATGAAATACTTTTAAAGTCCTAGACTGAAATTATCATGGGTGTTGTTAGCTTTTAGAGGAGTTATGTTTTTAAAGTACTCAGGCAACCTTTGAAAATTAAAGGGCTATTGGAACAATGTTTTATTGGAAGACAAATTCCAGACAGAAAACAGTGTAAATCTTCCTATTGTCCTGACAGCACTTAGTTCAGAAATTCTGTACTCATTCATACCAGTGCCTTTCTGCCCACTAATCAGTTCAGTTTTGAGACCCTGATTTAATGTTTATTTTCTCCATTATGTATCTGAAATTTAAGTCATACTGAAGATTCAGTTTGTTCTTACCTCTGTGACTTCTTTCATCTATGTTCCATATTATTAATAAAATAGATTTATTTTCATCCTAATCTACTGACCAAATTATTATCCTCCTCTATTTTTTTTTCGTAAGTTTTTATCCCTTAGTCTTTTGAAGTTATGGTGTCATTGCTCACTTTTTCTCTAGTTTTACTATGAAATTCAAAAATAAACTGGAAAACCAAAGATAAGTTTGTTACACTATCTGAGCACAATGAAACTCCTATAGCAGGAAAATTCACAGCTGTCCAGTCCATCTCCTCATCATGAGTAAGCACTGTCATACATATGGTGCACAGCACTGACCTCAGTTCTTTTTCACTCAGATTGCATCTGGTTCTTAATTAGTTTGATTTATAAAATGAAACATAATTGACGCCTTGGCAACATTATGTTTCTAGCAGCTCAAATAATAAATTAAGAATGAATGAAGTAAAAGTCTCTTTAGTCATGTATGTATATTGCTGCATATATACAGTGTTATCCTGTATTTTTCTGTTATCCTCATATTTTCTGTTGTTTTGGTCTGGGCCATGTTTCTATAAATGTCCTGAAATAGCTATGGAATTGTGATTGATTCATATGATTAAAAAAAAAAAAAAAGACACTCTGCAAGAATGTGATGCTGTGGAAATCAGTCTTATTTTTCAATGGGTATACACAACTCTTTAGTAGTTGTTTGGAGGTTTTTGTTTGTGAGGCTTTAAAAGAAGTTGCCATCAGAGAGCCAAACTAAAACAGGACTGTGAGGTTAAACAGCATTTGGAACAGAAGCACTTACAGAGAAACATTTTGTCAGCTACAAAACTATTAAAAGTACAGATGTGTTGGGGAACACAGCGGAGCTGAAGAAGAGCCTAAAGACGCCTAAAAGAGGACAATCAGCTTACCCCATGGCCCCCTCCTTGCTGGTTCATTCATCAGGTTGGCCTGTCCAGTTGAATGAAGACTTGATGGGTCACATCTGGCTTAGGGCGGAGGAGAGAGGGAATCTGTCTGGAGCCCTGCATTCTGAATACAGCAGAGGAGTGAATAAGGTTTCAGATGGACAGAACAGACAGAATGGTCAAAGCGTGGAGGAGCTTGGTAGCTGAGTTAGCCTTTGAAGATTTGATTCTATTTTTCTGACATTCAGTTTCAGCTAGAGCAGCTATGTGCACCAAGGAATCATCTCTTTAGCCTATCGAAGTGGTGAAAAGCACATAACGATTGTAAGAGGGCATAAATCATCCAGACAGGACTAAAAAATGTGTTTGCAGAGGAACTGCACTTAGTCTTCAGTTGTTCTGTGGTTCTAATTAGAAAGGAATCCAGAAAGAGCACTGATCTGCATGCAAGAAGAAAGATAGGAAAGACAGCAGAAGCAGGTGTCAGTGACGCAAGTGGCACAAAAAGGACCGGAGCAGAAAAATGCTGGTTTCTCATCTACATTAATGTAATCTTCTCTTCAAAAAAATAACATCACATCTTTCTATGCCAGGGAAGCTGTTTCAAATCACATTCAATTGATATCCAACATCAAGGAAAAACAGAACATCAGGGAATAACAGAACAGTCAATAGCAATGATAATAAAGAAAGAAGGGGGAAAGGAAGCAGAAAGCTATCAGGTATGAAAGATACACGCTGAGAATATTTTCACTGACATTCTCAGAGTAGATGGAACTAACACTACTGTAGCATGGAAAAGTGTAACCTTGCTAGGACCACAAAATGGTACAGTAGAAAGGAGTTAAATATATTACTTCAAATGCAATGTGAAATCATACAATGGGAATGGAAATGCATTCAGTGCCTGGCAAGACAGAACTTCTGAGCATCATGGGAATGTATTGGGGTTCCTTGGTAATATTATCATTAGCGTGAAATTCTGCCAGAATTATTCTAGAATTTGAGAGTAGTCTAATGACCTATAGTGCTGATTTCTACCTCACATTGCTTATCACTTTATCACTAGCAGAAAAGGCTCATCTTTTTGAGTCTTTAGACACAGCCTGTTACCTTATAGGATGACAGCTTAGAATTCTGTCTAGATATATAAATGATAAAAATAGATTACTTTTCCTACAAAGAATGAACTAGCACAGTTTCTGATCCAAAGCAGTTTCGATCAGGTCTTCTCTCTAAGGACTAAGGATGAAGGAACCTAAGTATCATAAATAAGGAATGGCTTTTTCTCTGCATTTCCTCTGTTATAAAAACAAATTAATTCAGGGACTGGGCATTTGCCACCTAATGCACAACCACTCACTCCAGGAAAATATTTGCACTGGCTGAATACCATTTTTTGCATATTAATTGACTGGAAGCTAGAATCTGTCCTTTCCTTTTAGAAGCCATGATATCCCTGCCTGTCTGCTCCAGTAGTGAGGGAGATAAGGTAGAATAGTGTTCTCTTATCACTGCACAGCCGATTCATAACTCTCACGTGCTTTCCAGCACACAGACCAAGACACACTTCAGACATTATCCTTAGGAAGGGACTCAGACCCAGCAGTGTAGTATAACTTGTAGATCCTAAGTAGAATGTGGTAGTTCAGGCCTGTAAATTACATTTTGTTTTTAACTGAGAAAGGTAAGTATACATCCAAGATATAATCAGGAATTTTCTGAAATATGATTTAATGTCAGAGTAGTAGAAACCCACAGAACTAAAATGTTACATGGAGCTCAGCTACCTAAATTACTGTATAAATTGTTTTGATAAAAAGTAGAACTTTCTACTCAGCAAAATACCAACATCTTTATATTTTCTTGGTTTAAATTCTATAACTTACAATTTATAACAGAAGCAAAAATAACTTGGTGAACAAAATCTTTCAACCACACTAAAAAAGAAATATTTAAATTAATTTATATTAACAATTTCATTATTTACTATATAATTCCTTAAAAAACCAATAATATAAGGTTATTTAGGTATGCTCAGTTTATAAAAACATTGAACTTTTCTATTTAAGTGTCTCCAGTTTTAATGCCATGCTGAGAAAAAGATTGATAGCATGATAATTATTTTTTTTCACACTATGGCTACTCTTGGAGAAACTTGACGCGTGTCTGTGGAGAGTAGATTTTGGCACAGAAGTGCCAGATTATAAATTAGTTTGTGTTTGTTTTTTTTTTTTAATACATTGGAGTAGTTTATTTTTAACTTTACTACTCTCACACTGAATGTTCCTTGCTATGCAAGTATTCTTTGTGATTTCTGGTGACAAAAATATGAAGAGAGACGTTGGTCAGTGTTGTTTCCTAGATTATGCAGCATATCCTTTTACAGTTTTAGACTTCTGTTATTCTGTACCACTAATATTGATAAACATGGTAGAAAAATATTTACTTCAAGGATGTGAGACACATCTCTGATCACATCACTTGATTTTACTTTACAAGAAAACCACTAACAAGGATGTGATTTGATATGTTTTAGAACTGTACTTTGAAAGTCTAATTATTGATATATAAAGGAATATAAAAGAAATGAGGATGATAATTAAAGACATTAGAAACACATAAGCATGTGTTTTCCCTGGAGAACACTGTGAAACACCCTCTGGCATAGATGGCAGCTGGGACACAAAGTTTCCCAAGGCACTTAAAAAATCGCATGAAACTGCAAAAATGCATGAGGATTTACTTCTAATATCCAAGGGACCATATGGGTGCTGTTATTCTAGATGTTCATTGTACATCCCTCAAGAAACGATGGGTTTAATGATGTCCTTGCTAAGGCAATTTGTACTTGAGGTCAGTGGGTTAACTTTGAAAATGGGCAAAGTGGAAAGAGGGCAATGGAAGAGCAATGCCACCTCTTAGGTCTCTGAGGTATATATTTGGAAAGAAAAGTCAATCAAAAACACAGAAGGAGCTTTAGCTGGCAGCTGAGACAATGGCAGAGAGACCTATTGAGAAATGCCAAGAGAAACTGATTCAGGGAATGAAACTCATTTTATAACACAAGGGTTACGCTTGTGAGAACAAAAGACTCACCCTCCAGGTATGAATTTGACAGATGCTGCTAAAAATATTTGCAGAAAAAAAGATGTGGAAAAAATCTGGTTTATTACATTAAATACACAGTGACACACAAGTACTTTAAAAAATTACGTACTGCTGTAATTTGTTTTTATTATTTGGGATATCTAAAATAGAGGTTGCATGCAATTGTCTTCTCCAGCTATTTATAAATAGTTTAGAAATATCTGTTTCTTAACGGTAGAGAGGTGATGAGAAATAGAAAATATTTTAAAATAAGGCATGAAAAAGCATACAAAGCATGGAAGCCAGTTAGTGATTGATGTGATTATACCAGGCTATTTCTTTGTAAATACGTGACACTGCCTATGCTTTCAAGGCAGCACAATGAGGACATAAAAGACAGATCAAACTTGCTATATGAAAAGAACAAAAGAAATGGACATTTAAACATGAACATTCTTGGAGCTATTGTAGATATCATAGGTATGATAGACTAATCATGGCTGAGGGTAAATATTAAGTTCATTGTAGAGAGCAAAGAGAACAGTTCATCACTGAAGTATATATAACACCTCAATTTAAAAATAAAGAAACCCTCTTTACCATGCACTCACTAAAATCAGTTTGAACTAAATTCAGAGCTCAAATCTCTGGATGGACATTGAATATCTTGTGGAGAGGGGAGGCAGATGGCTTATAAGGCTAGCGGACTTCTGCAGGCATATGAATGCATGCCATTAAGATAGTTCTTTTAACATAAAGATAAGGCCTGCCCATTTTGCGAGCAACCATGTGATTGCTTCTCCTACACAAGCCCCAGTAAAAGGTATGCAATACCACATTTATACAGTAGAGAAGTGCCATTTCTTCTGTCTGAAGCATAACTGCATCCAAAGGCATGGTAGAACATTTGATTCAGGTTATATTCCATTAGGAAACAGAATTTGGCATAAGAAAAATGAAATAGCAATGGAAATATCTTTTGGGAAAAAACTTTAAGTCTTTTTACTTTATGGCAAGGCTGTATTTGCTAGCTTTTGAAAGTCAAAATTGCATTGGCAGCATATCAAAATGTTTACATCTGTGAAAACACTTTTATCACAAAGTTCTGTTCTCACTTGAACAACCTAAGGAAATCATAAGAGCATTAGGAATTTAATGCTGAAAATAGGTACTGCTGTGAGCACATTGTTTGGGATGCAGAAGACGATCCATGTACTTGCATTAGATTTTAGGTAACGCTTTGTGAAGATCACTCACCTGAAAAAAGACTGTCAACAAATGCTAATTCCATTTACAGAAGTCTCATTTCAATTTACTGATGCCATGACAATACAAATTCCTTATCATGTGTATAAATTCCTGTCAATTTTTCTCACTTACAGTGATCCTACAGCTTTTTGAAAGGGTTAATTCAATTCAGTTAAGGAATCTACAATACATTGCTAGAGTATATCAGATATATTCAGATATTTTAATCTGAAGTTTTAGTTTTTGTTTTTGTTTTTGTTTTTTTTTTTTCTGGTTTGGAGTTCATCAGAAACACTACACAAAAAAAAAATTATTGACATTTTCCCCATCTCTGCTTTTTGCAGAAACCCACCACAAAGATGTGAGAAGTAAGTGACAGAGAGTCAGTCTGTATGAGTTTATGTAGTCAAGGATTTGTTATGTCACGGAGTCACAGGTTTATTCACAAAGACTAACCTAGAAAACACTACCCGATTCTTGTGTTGTATTAACTTCTCATACTTTTGTTACCTAATTTTATTATTTTTCTTGTGAACAGATAAAGGTTTATGCATCTGACAACGTAAGTGATCAGTGTTCACTGCATTGCATTTTAAGAGAATGGGATTGCTTTACTTCAGATTATCTGTAGTTGCTCATTTAACCAAGGCACAAACTCTGAGAAAAACCAATCAACAGCAGACATTTGAGCTCAGGAAAGAACAGAAAGAACAGATCATGAGACATGAAAAATAGAGATTTCTAAGAGATGATCTGAAGACATTCAGTGAGTTGTATGATGACAAAGTCTCATTTTTACATCACTTACATCACAAAGGCAATATAGCCTCCACAGTTTTTGACATCTTGTCTAGGTTCTGAGTATGCAAATTTAACAGACCAAACAAAAAACAGATATTGATATATCATTTCAAGGAACAGATTCTGCTATGATCACAGGATAATTTCTAAAATATATAATATAATATTAAAAGTGGGTGTTTTTTTTTGTGGTTTCTGACGAAGGTACACTGTTGTGTCACTCAGTTAAATATATTTGGCAATAACAATGTAGCCAATCATATTTGTAGTATTTTTGGGCAACACAATTAATTACTGAAGTGTCACGTGAACATGCCTTAGGGCAATCTGGAAACTTTAAACAACAGAATTAGCCTGTAGGCAACAAATTAAATTAATCATGCCAAACTGCAGAGGTTGCATACTAGTGCCACCAGATCAGATAACATCATTACTATGTGAAGTAGTGAAGTAATTGCCAAATACTGCAATGTTACCTAAAGCACACAAGAATTATCAATCCCAAAGGGTAATATAATTTCACAAAATTTCTTACGGCGGGTAGTTTTATTTATCACTGCACTTGAGAGAATTTTAGAGAAAGTCAAGCAACGAAAAATCATTTAAATAAAAATTTTACTAATTCTACCAAAGAAGAGATTGGGTTTCACTATTGGGTGTCCTGAGAAAATGCAATCCATTTAAAATATCCATAAGAGGACAGCATTCCTTCAGCAGCCATCAAGGCGGTCTCTGCCACCTTGAAGAATTTAGCAGGGCAAGAACATAGGAAGTTGAGGCTGAGGTCATGGTCAGAAAGATGTCAAGGATTTTGCCCACCAGTATGAGGAAATAGTCTTCCATTCTCAGCCCAAGTAGATTGTGCACTGACATGATCCTCAGAAACACAATTCTCCAGAAATGAGAGTAGGGTTTGTTAAATGTATTTTCTTACATTGCTTCTAACAAACCACATCAGTCTGGCCTTTGGACAGCACAGATACTCATTGGTACAAATAAGAAGAAATTTTACTTGTGAGGATTTTTGTTTGTTTGTTTGTTTTGGTTTTGGTTTTGATTTTAGAAATACTGGAGTTTTTTTTCAAGAATAACCACTCATGCTTATCTAGCAGATACACACAAGACAAACTATTGGTCAACTTAATTGTTTAAGTGGCATGACTAAAGACTCACTGAAGATCTATGTTTAAATGTCATGAAATCTCATAAAATTATTATCCAGTTTTGGCTTTGACAGGAATATTTGCTTCCTGTGGGAGATCATATTCTAGTATCAACCGTGGACTGCACCCCTAACTGAGCAACCTTGATAGAAAAGGATGGTAGGCAGAGTTGGAATTTTATTCTTGGATACTAAAACATTAAATCAGAAAAGTCTCTTAAGGTGGATTTTTAATTTCAAGAGATGTCAGTTGTTTTAACATTTGACTCAAATATACAAAGAACTGTGTAAAACTAAGAGACAATATTGTAACAAAACAGGACTTATTTTTCTAAACCATGTCATATAGAAAGGTTCCTCACTCCCACTCAGATCAGGAGCTGTTTTGCCATTGGCTGTGACTAGGAATAAGAGTGAGTCTTAAATGGGTAACAGATTGGAAGGACAAGGCTAATTGGTAATGTGAGCTAAGTATTTAAACATGAAAACAAATGTTAAAACCTTTTTTACTTTGTCATGCTGTGCAAAGAAAACCACCTCACATTTAGGATGTTAAATTTGTGTTACGCTACTGATTATTACAAATTGTGCTTTGAAGAGGTTTATCTTCTCCTGTAAATTCACAAAATATACAGAGACATTTCATACATGAAAGTACAAATATAAGTAGAGATACACTTTGTGAAGGCTATAAGAGAAAAACATACCTAATGAAAAGAACAATCAGGATATATTTAAGCAGATTTAAGAATTTAGGTTTTTATAGTATGATTTAATAAAATGGTGCCATCATTCTTCTTGGATGGAACAGCTAGAATAAAAAATGAAAACAGCATTTTCTCTTTATTTGACATTTCCTGTATTACTTTTACAGTCATGCACATACACCTCACACATGCATCTCCGTATTAGTAATGGACTAAATAGGGATTTTCTTCATTATCATTTCAAGTAAGAGAAATAAGAGACTGAGTTTAACTAAAATTCCTGACAGGGTAGTGTTTCGTTTAAAACAATTTTTTTTTTTAAAAAAACCCCAACCAAACAAACAAAAACAAACAAAAAGATTACAAAAACAAGATGGAAAAACTGCTGAATATTCAAGTAAGTGCAAAACTATAAAGCACTATTTGTAACATTCTTGTGAACATTCCTAGCTCTTTCTCACATGACCTTCAAATATATTTATGTGCCAAAGAAAAGGATCAGAGTATAATTTATTGTTTAACAATTTTAAATGGGTCTTTTTCCCATCACACATGAAATCTCAGTTCTATAGTACTACTAAATGACTTTATGCCCTTCCAGAAGTTCTATAAAGCACAGTGATACAAAGTGCCCTTCTGGGCTTTGCTGACCTAGCAGATTTCTCTCTCTAGAAAAAGTGCCTAACTGAAATATCTTGGAAGCCTCGCACACACAAGAAGCAGGCTTAAAAGGAGTTTCTTTTGAGGGATTTATTAGATACTTAATTTTACGCTCCCATCTATATCCAGTCAATGCAGGATCAACTTTTATTTATCAGCTTAGTTTCAGATTTTCATTTTACAGCATACCTCTGGATTTTCAAATTAATAGAAATAAAACACGCAGTAAAACCATCCTTTCATTTTATTTAAGCGTGTGAGCTGTCTTCTAGATCTAAATTCAGTATTCGTTTTATTTTATTCTTATCTACTGTAAAGATATTGGAAATAGATTAAGAGATATAATGAAGGTACCATTGAACATCTTATCTACATAGTAAATGCCCAAGGGACAAACTGGTAAAGTAACTGGAAGTCAACAAAGCAATTGAAAAGTAAGTTGTTCAGATACACACATTATATAGGTTTTATATTTACCTTCATTTTTCTTGATGGTGAAATTTGGATTGTTTACCATTTCAGGAAGAAGACTGTACAGGAAATAATGCCCATTTTTAGGATCATCTTTGTCAACTGCACTGACAATCTGAATTACCTACAACAGAAAACACTCTCAGAAAGTATCCACACGCCTGGTAAACATACAGTATTCAAACACCCATTCCATGCTATTATGCCCTTCCAGAAGTTCTATAAAGCACAGTGATACAAAGTGCCCTTCTGGGCTTTACTATTATCTCATTTCTCTACGTGCCAGATTAAAAATGCTAGTTTATAATCTTGTAAGGCTTTTACTGACCTTAGACTGAAACTCTGTGGAACAGGGACTGTATTTGGCCCATTTAAACTGTTTCCAGAATAAGGTATGTAGGAGAGGTTGGTAAAAACTGTTGCCGACTTAGGCAAGTAATAAATTATCCTTCAGAAATAAAAAAGAAGGAAAACTGTGTTTCTGAAACACTCATGATGCCTGTGGTAGTCTTTCACTCATATTGCTTCACAATGGACCAAAATACAAAAACTGTCTTTAATTCTTGGTCCTTTTCCACACACACCATTTTTTATGTCATTGAATAAATATTTTTTTTTTTAAATTAACTTTTGGTGGGAAGTTTTAGAAGATAAATAATGTGATCTGGAAAAAAAAGAAAAATTATATGTATTTTTTCTTTATTTTAATAAAACCTCTGTTATTCCTGTTCCTAGGAACACAGATTTGTTTTAAAATATAATTATTAAAAAATTATTCCAAGAATAATTCCAGTTACTAAGGTTAGAAGAGGAGAAAGTGTTTGGATAGGCTAAATACCTGAATAATTGAATAACTTCAAAACAAGCACCTCCTATAATATATATGACCAGCTACAGTATCTGGAGTGTAATTACCTCCAACATTACTCAGAAAGATACTCTAAGTTGATCATCTTCAAATCATACAAAGCTGCACAGGAATATGAAAGCAGGAAACAGTACTTTAAAACAATTGGGAGCTTTGAATCTTTTCTTAATATTTGTTGCAATTACTTTAAGTCCAAATATTTTTCCAGAGAAGTAGAAACAGTGACAACTATGGATCCAGATGCCACAGGTAGAGCTGAATTTCAGTGGTAGTTAGCTCAATCTACATGAGGTTTATAAGAAATTTAATGAGAATTATTGACCTTTCCCACGTCTATTGAATTCAATAACAGTTTTGTCTTATGTAGTTATTTTTGTAATGCCTAAAGCAACTGATCAATAATTTCTTGGACAATTAAATTCTAATTAGGAATCACTACAGATTTAATTTTTTTAATAGTACAGTAAAAAAATGGACAGGATCTGCTGATGTCCAAATTCATAGATGTATACTTTAAATTTTCAAAACTTTGTTAAAAAATGCTAATAACTAATGTTTTATACTTCTTTTACCATGAGAGAAAAGACTGTCAGTCTGTGTATGTTACATATACAATAATAGTTAATATGCCATTTGTTCTTCTGTGTTCTTCAGGAGTCAAGGAATGAGTAAAATCTTACTTAGTTTTAGATAGTATAAATGTACAATAATAGATTTTTTTTTTTTTTTTTTTTCATAACTGCATTTGCTAAGATAGAAACCTTTACTAATATGATTCCAAACACATATATTAGAAGGGATAGTCAAAAAAAGCCTAACAGCTTTTGCTTAAAGAGGTAGATCTACAATTTAAGAGCTGCATAATAGAACCTAGAGACCTATGCAGTGTGCAAAAATACAAACAGCTGAAAAACATATCAGAGGATTATTGTCTGCCCCAGTGCACAGATGGACCCATGTACAGATATAGAAAATTTTCAGCTATCTTTTTGCAGAAGTGAAAGATGCTAAACCACTCACATGTGTTGGGCTCAGGTCTGGACTAAGTACTAGTAATTTTGTATCACAGATAAAGTGCAATTTAGAATGGAATCCCAAACAATTATCTTTAGAAAGACACATTTTATGATTGTTCCATTTTTCATACACTGCTAGAATAGGAAAGCAATAGGGAAAATAGACAATTACAGAATGAAGTCTGGAAGGTCAACTGCACATAGTAGGTGCAGTTTATCAGGTGGTTATGCATTTTTAGCTCTACTGGCTACGTAGCTCTTAATACTTTCCAGCACTATGTAAGAGTTCACTGTAAAAATTCACCGTCTCCAAGTTTTCAGTTAAAATACCTGAAAGCTAGAAGCCAAGAGCATTAGTAATATGGGTTTTCAGCTCAAAGAAATTTTATGAAACAAGCTTAGAGTATAATCTAGATGGAAATGGAAACTGAGCATATTCTTTGTCCTGTTTGTTGATTATTTTGTTTGTTTGTTTGTTTTTCTTTCAGGAACTACAGATACCTCATAATGTCCTATAGAATTCTTTCTTATATCTCAATTGTTTCTATCCATTCCCTTCATTGTTTACTAAATTGTCTTTGAAAATGAACAGAAAATTATATGAAAAAAAAAAAAAAAGGCTTAGTGGAATACTACATTTATTGTGTTACACGCACAAAATCAAGGAATTAAGAGTTAGTGTTTCCATAGCAACCTTATTTCTTTGTGCATTTGCATGAAAATAAGTTCTTAAAAAAACCCTCAACAAGCCATAACACATATACAGTCATACAAAGCTGCTGTATCTTTTACTCCATAGAGGTGAAGAAGTCTAGTAATTCTCATTATCACATTTTTATTAGTATGCTGATGAGCATAATTTATTGCTCAGCATTGCGTGGTCATGTAATGGTACACTACTCAAGTAATTCTCCAACTCTTAATTTGTGCTTCATAACACAGTAAAGAATCTTCCAGGGCTGACCTGCTTTACCTATCCCTACAGATGATTTTATTTCCTAGTAACAACATGCATAACAAAGGTGTTCCATATAACAAAATTGGTCAATACTATTAATAAAGAAAACTGATAAAGGCTGCGGGGGTTGGGGTTGTTCAGCCTGGAGAAGAGGAGGCTCTGGGGGGACCTTATAGCAACCTTCCAGTACCTGAAAGGGGCCTACAAGAAAGCAGGGGAGGGACTGTTCACAAGGGTTTGTAGAGACAGGATGAGGGGTAATTGCTCTAATCTAGAAAAAGGGAGATTTAGGTTAGATATTAGGAAAAAGTTCTTCAGTATGAGGGTGATAGATCCCTGGAATAGGTTACATAGACAGGGGGTGGAGGCCCCATCCCTGGAGACCTTCAAGATCAGGCTGGATGAAGCTCTGAGTAGCTTGATGTAGTTGGAGATGTCCCTGCTTATTGCAGGGGGGTTGGACTAGATGACCTTTGGAGGTCCCTTCCAGCCCAGACATTCTATAATCCTATGATTAAAAAATTAATTTTCTAATTAAGATTCTAAAGTTCTAATAAATAACTGATTTTTTTTTTTTTTTACTACATATCCATAAGCACTACGGTGAAAGTTAATAACCTTTTGGCTGTCCAATCTTGGAATTTGTGACAGTATTCCATGGCAAATTTCAGCTTTGAGGTTTATTAAAAAATTCTGGCATATATTTGATTCTCTGCATACTTTAGTAGAAACATAGTAAATCAGCATCCTTTGCTTAACAGAGAGTTCTGAACTGAAGTTAACAGTTAAATGATCTCCTAGGATAACTGAGCATTAGAGTCTCCAGGTTTGTATTGCATTTCTACAACACCACATATGCCTGAAATAATATTTAGAAAAGATTACCAATATAATCATAATGAATAATGTAGAAGAATAAATAGCAAAGTTCTTATCAATGTGTCATAACTATGTGTGATTTTAATATATGATACTGTTTAAAAGTCGCCCTACAATGCAACTTCTTAACCTCGGAATAGTTCCATAACATCAGTAAACTGTTCCCTACTTTTATTAAAACTGTTCTTCCAACTCTGAATAAACTTTTCAGCTACACTGGTGTTCGTGGGTATTTCTGAATTGCTTTGCAGTAGACTCATCTCAATACAATTTTAACTTTGTCTTTTCAGCTAAGGCCAGCCCTTTAACTGCCAGAACCTGCATTTTGCCATTTGAATGAGCTTGACTCTTATGAGAAACAAAGATCTATCTGAAGATTTCATCCACTAGAAAAGGCCAATTCTATTAGAACCAAACAAAATAGAGACAAATTGTGAGAGACTGAAGGAACATTGTATTCAGTTTTACATTGCTCTAGTTTGGACACTGGCTTGAACACTGATACTTCATTGTCTGTACTACTCCAGTGTTTGACAATTTTGTAGCTTTGTTTTGAGCAAACAGCACTTTACTGAAAAAGTCTGGGTATGAACTGGAAAACAGTGAGTAAAGCACTTTCCTTATGCAACAGTACAGATTCTGTTCTAGGAGTATGAGAAAGTAATTTAACTGGGCTTAAAACAAACAGCTGTACAGCTATAGCCAGCAACACCATGAATGTTCTGGCTTTAGTAAGGGGAATTGTACAAAACAAGAAATAATAGTGAAAAGCATGAGCTGGTTTATGATTAGCTTAGAGATACTGTAACTATACATTAAAATATGTTTGTTTCCCCACAAATTGACAAAAAAAAAAAAACCATTTCTGGCAAGTTTCTGTTGTCTGTAGAAACATGCAAGGAGCACAAAAATATGTGCATGGGCAAATACATTTCCTCCTCCTCTGTCCTTCCTCTCCTACTATCTTTAATAACACTAATGTTAGAGGTAGGATAAAGCAAAGAAAATGCATCTGGAAATGTTATACATCAATAGATTTTAATACATTCTGTCACATCACCAGCAGCTGCACTTGCCACTTGCAATTATATCAGAACCCAAAATAGAACACTTAGAAACTGAACTAGAATAGATGGTTCCATGTATTTAGGAGCTGCAAATAAGGTTTCATAAAAGGTTTTAATGCACTCTCCCTTATGGTAATTCAAATTCGATTTAAACTTAGATTTAAGTTGAACTGCAAATGTAAATAGATTGGAATACCACAACACAATTGTGCCTTTCCTGCATATGTAACATTCAAGTTGAAACCTTGGAGACCTATCCAAATCAGGCTTTTGCTACTATGTAAACGTGTAGTGTCTTTCTCATATCAGCTCTTTCACAGCTGACACATATTTAATTTTTTTTTAATTCTATAGCTTGACGATTAATATAATTTCTTCCAGAATTTGAATATAGAATAATGACCATAAGAAAAAACGATCAGGTAGTGTAGATACAAAAGTCTTTACATGAGCAGATAAGTTTTGAATGATGACTTAAATTTAGAACCTAACCTTGGTGATTAATCTGGACTGGTTACTGTTCAAATAATGTTATTTATTTAAAACACAGAATAAATTGCAGGATCAGTGGTACCTTATTCATGTTAGCAGCCAAATATTTAATAACCATCCGTAAAGTTCACACAAGGATTCATGCCCAAGAGTGACATCTGCCATCAGATCCAGAATGTAAGAGGTGATTGTGAGAGGTGATGAAGAATATCATGGTTTAATGAAAGTTTGCTCTAAGTGCTTAAACAAAAACCTCTTTTACTAGCTGACTCTTAATCATCTTATTTATTGTTTTATTCCAAAATGAAATGTGAATTTTTCACAATCACTTAGAAAACCTGAAATTTGATAGCACTACCTAGATAAATATATTCAGTAAACATTGTGCAACACAGCTTTCTGATTTCAGGGAAGCTTACTGAGCCCTGGATGAAGGTACACTTGTTAGAATTTAATATATCCTAGAAAACATAACTACTCAGCATCCAAAATCCACCCTGAGGGAAAAAAAAAATCCACTTGGAGCTACAAGAACTTAAATACCAACAGTAAGATTACTGTCTGCCCATGAGGGCACATTTCAGTAATCTGCTTTTCATTGGTTAGAATTTTCATTTCTTAAATGACACATTTTTGACACCTTTTTAGTAAACAGAAAGGGGTACTAGAAGTCAAATAGTCCTCTGTAACAATGCAGTCTTGGCAGAGGTAGGTTGTCACATACTACTACATAGGTTGTCATTTAATGCTACTAAAAGAAAATAATTTCTAACTCTATTGTCAGGTAACCTTCTTTGGAGAACAGTGAATTTAATACCTAACACCCACATAAGACACAGGAATAGTTGGATTAACAAGACTAGTGTCATGCTGTCAGCTGCTGTTTATTTAAATAAAATGTCACAATCTAGAAATAAATCAGAAAGTTTAAAAACAGTGAATTGTTGTTAAATACAGTTAAATCTCATTCATGACGCATTACTTTCAAAAGGTCTGTACTTTTTCTTACATCTTTATCTTGTCATTTATGTGTCATATGAGACATTTTTCCTTATTTCTGTACATTTTTCCTTCAAATTGTATGCCTTTTAAGAAATTGGTTTCATTTAAGTGGGTTAAATCATGCTTCTGATAATTTGCTATAGTTATTTCACCTGATAGAGTGTTATGTAAATTCCAACGCCAACCCTTTTATTTAATTAAACCAAGAATTAATCTGTTTTGTTTTGTTTGGTTTGGTTTTTTTTTGTTTGTTTGTTTGTTTTTTTTTCTGAAGTGTAATGAAAATTTCAACTCCACTTCCCCAACACCCCATTCGTCTTTAGATACTTTAAAGTGCAGCTACAATTTACCTAAGTTTTGATCAAGTTCTGGCTCACTTTCTTTTTTTTTTCCAGTAGCCACAGAAAAGTGAGTAAGAACTAAATAGGTAGATAGTGTATAATAGGTAAAAGTGAGATACAGGCAAGGGGAAATGGGTTTATGTTTTAAGTGTTCTAAATTATACCTGGGCCCAGCTGTAGTATTGTTCAATAACTGAGTTGGAATTAAGGTTGGATTATACTTTTACCAGTTAACACACAGGAACCTATGAAGAAATGATCTCTACCACACAGAGTGCAAACAGTGGGAGCTTAAAGACACTCAACAATTTTCTGGATATTGTTTCAAGATACCTACCTTAAATTAAAAATTATACTTGAAAATTCAAGTATGTCCACACAGAGAGATGTACCACAATATATGATCATAGGTTTGTCTTAAATAAATACTAAGTGTTAACATGAACACATAGGGAATTAAGATGACAAGGAACTGCACCCCATTCTCACACGCCAAAGTACACAGCACAGAAACATGAAGATACTTACTTGCCCAGGCTTCCCATTCTCACATAAAAAGGCTTCATGCTCTGATGCAAACTCAGGAGCATTGTCATTTACATCAAGAACCTTGATAGCAACAGGCACCCGGGACACTTGACTGTGGTTCCCTAAGAAAAGAAATAAAAGAATAAAACATAAGCATATTTAAATTGAGAGTGATGCATATATGCTTACACAGTAACCATACTCTTCCTGTCTTCTGTCCTTGCTTAATCAGGTTGTCTTAACTATAATGGATCATAGAGTTGGAGCATGAGATAAAGAAGGATGGCCAGTATTTTGTGGTTGAAAAGAATAAATAGATCCCTACTGCAAACAGCATTTGTTGGAGATTAGCTCAATGAAGACCTTTCTTGGACTAAATTGGTAAGATTTTTCTTTGATGAAGTTTGTATTGTTTTATTGATAAAGTCCATTATACATGGAAAAGAGAAGGCTGTAAACAACATAGATTTATTTGTTTGTTTATCTTTGGCAGAGCACGGAGCATTTTACTCTATTAGTTGTTCTGACTGCACATTTATTATTTCTTCATTACAAATACGATTAATGTGGAAACCCACATTGTGAGAAAGACAGATGGTAGATTGACATAGGCAAAACTAGATAGTACTTTAGACTATTAAAGCACTTTGGTTAAAACAAAACAAAAAGACCTGTGCACTTTTTTCTTCACTGAAATAAGGCTCCATTATTTATAACAGAGCTATTTTGTGTAAAAGTGTTTATCACCCTAAAGAGTAAAATAACCTTATTAAGTTGCAAGGAAAGAAAAGCAAACCAAACAGCTCACATTGCACTTTGAATAGATTTCACAGTCAGGTTCTAGTGTCTTGCCTTCAATTCAATACAGCTAATTAATTTTAAGAGACTGTTTTTAAATATTTTAGATTATTTTTCCCCAAAGAGAAAAAACATGAATTCAGTTTAAACTGAGGTGACCGGCTGATCCAAAGAGTAAAAAAAAAACCTGTTCTATAGTACATGCATACCTCTACAAATAACACACACTAGTTTAAAAATCAATCTCTTAGTGAGCACTATTTTAAAATCATAGTATTTCATCTTGTTTTTATCATCAAAAATTTGTAGAACTGCACACTGTGTGAATTAAAGTCTGGGTCTCACTTGTAACTGGACTACGTGCCTTTGCCTAGATTATTACTGCAGGCAAGAAAGCTGCTACCACAAGTCTGGGTATCAGCTTATTCAGAGTTGTGACAGCTTAGCAGCTGTCCAAAGCTGTCGTCAGTCCACATGGGTTCTGTTCTCTGGCAATACGGAGCTGGCTCAGGGGAAGGCAGGACAGAGGTTCCCATTGCCAGGTACTCAGCATACCTCTCATGACAAAAGTCTATAAAGTAGAGGTATGTAAGGCTCCACCAGTGAGCAGGTAGCAACTAGTAGCAGCCCTACAAGTGGTACAGATGATTAAATGAAGAACCACTATATACACTGTATTTTTTGAGGTATCTTTCAAAGTTAATCGTGTTGTGACCTAATCAAACCCTACCTCTTGTATCCACTTTTTCCCTTGCACACTAAAGAGAGACATAATTTTTAAGACTCCTCCTACAAATCTAAATGTGTACATTTCCATTACTCTGTTAACACTACTTTAAAATAGCATAAAAGTAAGTATTTCAAAAGGCATAAAGTCAGGCTATTACCCAACGTACTAGGGCTGTAAAAAAAGGCTTTCTGTTCACTTGATAGCTTGAAATATTAGAATTCTACCTGTACAGAGTATGGAAGATTATAAGACATCAGACTTTAAACGCTTCCAATTTGAGAGAGTCAAAAGTTTCAGTTCACGAAGAAACACATTACAGAAGACAATTAAATCCCCCCCCATTGTAAGAGTGATATTTATGTCTATTTGCATCATATGATCTTATTAACAAGTGAGGTGGACACTTATGCTGTGAAATAATAAGGTGTTTGAAATCAAATAAAAGTTAATATGCAAATCAGGAATCTGAAACATTTTAAACACTTTTTTTAAATCTTAACTTGATAAAAATACAGACAATGAATCTTCAGCTTATCAGAATTCTCAGCACTAGTGTCGTATTTAAACACTAAAGATTTACTTTTATCTAAATTAATGAAATGATGGCAGTTCAAATTTTAAAGACATTACAGAGAAATGTAATTAATTAGATAAGCTTCTAAAGAAATTATTCATGTCCCTTGCGACTGCCCCAAAATGTTTGTCTTTCATCAGAAATACAAACATTAAATTTAAAGATATTATAATTAGAAACTTGATTCATTTAAAAAATTAATTTACTAAACACAAGAGAGACCCAGCTGGTTTGGAGATTTCCAAAGTAGGGGATATATGCTGCCTATTAAGGTTCATGTGACTGTAGTGAAATTTATTGTTCAATAAGAGAGAGAGAGATGGAGAGGGAATTTTATCTACTGCTCGTACTGCCCACCACACAGAATACATTGCATTTTGTCATTGCAAACTCTCAGTAAAAATTCACTTTATGTTAAGTGTTTTCCCTGGAAATAAAATCACCTAGGCATACCTATTCAAACATATTAATGAATTCTCACTAAGCAAATTCACATTTCACATGTGGATGAAAAAGCTCTCAAGATAAAATAGTTGCATCTGTCCATTATCATACTTATAATTTCTGCAAACTTGTCAGTGATAAAACCTGTACACAGAGGATTTCCCTCACAAGTTTAAATCCATTTCTGTTAGCAATGCCCAATATCCCTGAACTAAAAGTAGAAAGTAGATTCAAGTAGATTGAAGTGGATTCACTCTGATCCACAGAGAGCATAAACTGTTATATTTGCATGGGCAACTGTCCTTCTTACAGCTGGCCTTTGTACTGATTCGTATTCAACGTTCAGAACTTTCCCTCATTTGTGTGAATGGAGAGTCAGTTCTTTCTAAACTAGTGACAAACCTTAGTTTCAATTACTGGGAATTGGTTAGTTTGTTTGTTTTGGTTTTGTGGTTGTTTTTATTCTTTTTTTTTTCTTTTTCCCCAATGAACAACCCAATCAATAGAATTAAGGCAGACTGAGTCTTCTTGCATGTTCCAACTAGATAGTAATTCTGATTGCTTAAGTTCCAATCAACTACTTTATGCAAAATCATACAAGAGTGTAAACTTCCTCTATGTGGAACCTTCATCACTTGTACTTATTGTGATGCAGTTTAAAAACGCCTGCTTTGAATCTTGCGATACAAGGGTATCATTAGGTCTGTCACTTGAGAAGCAATGGCTTGGTTTGGAAATGTAGCACACTGAGATGCATTATTAAAAAAATATTGTGAAATATTCCACTAGTCTAGTTTAGCTAAACTCTTTTCAGAGGAAGTCTGCACAGAATTACTTAGTTTTTCGTTTCAGATCCATTCTGTTGGTTATCTGTGGACACTACTGCCACGGCGCAGCATGTAGCTGTAAGAAACACAGATGCAAACTGTGTACATAACTTCCCAGAAGTACAGAAATGACAATAATAATAAAAGATGTGTTATTTTCTAGGATTTTACTTTTTATTCGGGTATTTCATTTTAGTTGAAAGGAAAGACAGCTTATGACTTTTTAAAGAGAACCTTGAAGGGATTTTGGATGATTTAAAGACCACTGCTTGAAATGCACACCTTGCTGACACTCATCTCTAAGACACTGATTGAAATCTACTAGGGATTACAAAAGGCTGCAGAGTTTGATACAAAAATGAAGGCAGATCTTTGATATACTAAAAATTTTAAAAAATCTCATTGTCAAGCCATTCCAAACCTGAAGTTTTGGAAGTTACAGAGCCATGCTAGCTCTTATTGTGATCAACATATTTCTTCCTTCCTGGAAAATCCTTACATATCTGAGATGTCCAATCACTGGAAATTTGTAATGCAAAACACTAAGCATTGTTAATACTGTTACTGTGTGCAGCAAGTAATACTAGGAGTAACTAGAGCTTATGAATGACATTTTTGGTCTTCTGCCACAGCTAACAGAACATAATGCAGCTATTCAACTCCCATAAACACTTAAACACTGTCTTTCCTTGACAGATACACATACAAGTATTCTTAAAGAGCAGGGGTCTTTAAGAAAGAGAATTATTTGCTGCACAAAATGAAGTTCAACATTTGTTTTACTCGAAATCCAGTTTTCCTTTAATTAAGTAATCCAAAATAACTTTAAGGTTCTCTTTAAAAAGTCATAAGCTGTCTTGCATTTTAACTAAAATGAAATACCTGAATAGAAAGTAGAATCCTAGAAAAATAACATATCTTTTATGATTATTATTATCATCACGACATGGCTTGGAAATGGCTATTTCATGCTTCTCTGATTCAGGGAAACGTCTGCTATAATAATATTTTTAAATTAGAAGTAGATGAAATCCAAGTTCTAACAGAGAAATAAAAAAAAAATAAAAAATCTGAAGCACTTACTTAATAGAAACATCAGCATTTGTTTTACACCTCTTGTATTTCAAACTTACTAAGTTGCATTTTCACAGATCCATTCCCCATAACTTTATCAAGGTTTTATCTGATGACTTTACCAAGACAATCTACATGCAGGATAAGTTTATTTCTGCCATTATGGTTTATGCAGTTGTTATTTCTCTGCAGTCCTTTACCTACATAATACCATAGCTTATAATATTTTTTTTCTCCCATATAAAAATGACAAATCCAACTTCATGAATCCTGAGAAACAGAGATGCTATAATGAAACTGAAATTTTATTTAGGTTGAATTTTATAGAAATCACATACTTCATAAAATACTGTGTTCATTTGTTTGAACTGTTCTGTAATGGTCTGATTCAAGAGAAACTGAGTGTCTGAAACCAATGCTGAAGCTGTCAGGGAAAAACAACACTAACTGGCAATATTTTTGTTAAAAAAAAACAGAACGTAAGCTATTTCTGAATTAGGAAAAAACTCAAGCAACCAAACAAAAAAAAACCAAGCAGGATTGGTCATTATGAAGGTGTAGATCCCCACTGAAATTCCTATATTTTTAAAGGATGAGAAAATACTAGGAACTGTGGAATATCTATAAAATAATGTGAACATATCAGTATATACCAGAAAGGCTTCTGTACAAGTTGCTAAGACAAGAAATAAACACCTCTTCAAAATTAATGTTCCACTTATATTTATTTCAGCACACTGGAACATATTAGAGGAGTACAGATTGTGGCGAGCCTCTACATGTACACATGTGTGGGAGGGAGGCAGAAAGAAAAAGATGTGAAACATATTTCTTGGGTTTGTTCCTTAAGCCATTCTTTGGGAGAAAAACAATAGAGTTGAAAGGTTTTGTCTCTTCTCAGTAGATCACTTGGTTTATTTTATTATGATCTCCAGAAGAAAGATGAACAAGTCCAAACCAAAGCTATGTTATGGGTTTTATTATTCCTCACTGACAGATGGTCACAAGTTTGACCAAGGACTTGCTGACCATGTTCTACCACCTTCATTTTTGTCTGCTTTCTACCTCTGATTGCTATGAAAAAGATAGACCCTGGCAAAGTGCATGCTTCCACAGGCATGGACAAATGCAGAAGAACCATACATACCCGCTAACCAGGTGGAGTGTGAGGAGTGTATTTCGACTGCGTATCCTGGAAAGGAGGACAAGGAGGAGGGGAAACTGAGAACACACTACATTTTCAAGTCCTTGACTTCAAAGCTGAATTTGTAGTTAGTTAAGAGGTTTCCAAAGTTCAGTAACTCCATCTGTAAATAGGTGACTACAACAGGCCACATATCTACCTTTAACCAATCGATAAAATGTATAGCTTGGGACGAAAGGACAGATTATACTTCCAGGTTGCTGACAATACCAAAAGAAAGAAGAAAGAGTAAAATTTCTGTGACAGATGCACAAGCCATGCCAGAAAATGTTGATTAAATAAAACCATATTCTTCAGGCTCTATTCAGTAAAAGTATTCACTGGCTTTCATTTCTTGTAAGGGTTTTTTCTTTTTTTTCCTACATTAGCACGCATAAGACACAGAAATTGTTTAACAGAGCCCAGCACCGACATGAATTTTGATTCAATTACATAAAATTTGCAGAAAAATAAAAGATGCCTGTAAAAAGATCAGGTGGATCATTTTCTAAATCACAGAATCACTGATGTTGGAAAAGACCCTTAAGATCATCAAGTCCAACCAAATCAGTGACAATGAGTGACATTCTACCTAACCCTGCACTGAGTTCTTTGCTTACATTGAAGTAGCAAAGTTAAAACAGACTATGTGAGTATGCACTTTTCCCTTTCACTTCAAGGCCTGATGCAGCTTCTGCTGAAGTTATTTAGATCTCTTCTGTTCTGGAAGTTTAATCTAGTCCTTGTCCTTAATATTACATTATCTATTTCCTGTATTTAAATTAATATAAGATTTAAAATGTAAATATAATTTAAATTAAAACAGGGACTTACACTGGGTACTTGTGAACTTAAAAAGTATCAACACTGATCTATAAAACTTTATAATCAAACCATATTTTTAAAATTTACTGTATTCTTTTAATACAGATACAGTACATATTGATGGAATCAGCCCACATTTTGCTTATCTGAGGGCAGGCTATAATTTGACTTTCAAATGGAACCTCTTTGTTATTTTTCATACCATTAAGCTGTACAGTTATTCAGCAGCCTAAGAAATAGTTACTCTGTAATTACCTCTGATCCTCTGTGGATTGAAAGATGCATTTGCAAAACTGGGAAACATCTGTAATTTTTTCCAGAAGTATCATATTTTGATTTCTTTTGGTGTATATGCATGATATTGTTTTGTCTGAATGCAAGATAAATCAAAGGATTTGGAAAGGGAAAACTGGACTGGAAAAGCAAAACATCCCCCTAACTGTAGTTTACAGCTGTGAAAAGGTCTCCTCTACCATAAACCTGGTTAAAAGGGAAAAACAAAAGACACCATTCTGTCTAAATTTAGGCATGCACAATAAGAGAGGAGAACTTATCCGTTGCTGCAGTGTGACAGAATCAGGGACCATGGTAAGTGAGCTGTGATTTTGTACTTGAGGGGTCAGAGGATGCTGAAAGTAATCCGTACTCACCTTAGAGCTGGAGGGGAATGGGAAGCACAGGCAATCCTTATCTTCCATGCCACCCTCCCAGAAATGGAATAACCCAGAAACTCAGCGGTTTCCAGCTCTTATAAACTACTTGGAATGGTGATCTCCCTTTAATCACAAAGTTTCTGCTTTGAAAAATCCACCTTAGTGTCACCACTTCCTATTAATTTCCATGGACTCCAAAAAGAATATGCTAGAAGGTGAAGTAGATACTAGATGTACCAGGTAATCTGAGTGCTCATTACATCTAACCTACATACTGCATAAGCGAGTGATCAGACTGCATGGGATATGCACTACCGAGGAGGGGGGGCACATATAGGGGGAACAAAGGGATGAGATACAGCTTGAAAAGAGTTAGAAGGGGCATCCTAATCAGACATTGTAGCATCTTTTCAATATTTGAGTAGCAATTACAGATACTTGTCAGAAGCTCTGGATTCAAACAGCGTGTCCTTAGAGACTGTTCTTCTGCATATCTAATTTTGACCACAGCGAGCTTTATATTCATAGCGACACATAATCAAGATATATGTGACACATCAATATGAGTAAACAAATACATAATTCAAAATAAAATTATTAGTATAGCTGCTTGAGCGGGTTGTATTGGAAGCTGCTATAGTTATGTCAGGTTTATGACAATGAAAACAATTCTGTTTTATTCACAGATCCTAAGTAAATCCTTAAGGGGGAAAAAAAAAAGAAAAAAGTACACTGCCAACATCCTTCCACCCACACATCTATCCAGAGACCAAACTGAAACAAATGCTAGTGGAAAACAACCTGCATTTCTGCTACAGTACTGTGTTATTAAGCCTTATGTGTCTCTAACGAGGCTGCGAGTTAGGCTGCAGTTTGCAGCTCTGTCCCTTGCAGGATCCGAGCAGTGTTAACGTAGTTCAGTGCTGAAATGTTACCAGTGCTAAAATTGTCAATATGCTTTCACTTTTACCAACTACTAGGGATGGACTTATAAAAAAGATAAGCCAGGAACATTTGAAGTTACACAGTTAAATTTTTAGTAAAAATCAATGCAAAGTAAAAAATAAATAAATAAATAAATATATACACCTAACTTCAAGAATAAGCAAGAGCAAACTAGCATTTGTAATCTCTGGAAGCATCTGCAGCTAGAAGCACTATTCTATAGACCCATCATTTTAGCAAAAGTCAGAGTCTACTAAATGCTTTTGAAAAATGTTTTTTCCACTTCCTTGTGGCAGCTTTCAATGAGAAGGAAAAAAGGGTTAGGGAAACAGGGAGCCACAGAAAACCATAGGAAACCACAACTTTCTGCTACCATTATTATACACACTAGCAGTAGTAACAGTGTGACGAAATGCTACTAGATCTTTGCTTCTTGTGGACCACAGCACCACAAACCTGATGAGGTTTCCAGATTTTCTGAGACAGTGTAATGACTTAATTGTTGTGATGAAGTAACAGGTTTTTATATACCAATGAGAATAAATTTCCAGAAAATAATATGATGAAATTAAGTGAGAGAAAAGGATGTGCCTCTAAAAAAAACCACCACAGTGAAAAAAAAAAAAAAAAAAAAAGAAGAAAACTGACTGAAAAGAAGTTTTAAGATGCAACAAATATATCAGGGCATGACTTGCTGCACTGTTGCTCAATTCCAGCTTAATCAACGGAGTTGCACTAGCATAAAAGAGTCAGGAATCCGGCCCACACTTTAGAGCAATTATATTGTTAATATGCTAATACATCATGCATATTAAACTGTTATAAAATATTAACTTAAATATGCAAGGTCTTATTGTCAATTATAATTAGCTATGAAATTTTATAATGACTTGCAGCAATAATAATAACAATAAGCAGACTGATTGAGGACAACATGTCTGGAATATTTTCTTTTTTTTTTTAATTTTAAATTATTTTGTGATTGAAGTAAAATAATAGCTCAAATGAAATCCCCATCCACTTTACTAGTAGACAAAACACTAAAATGTTTTGATAAAAATTTTTACTCAACAGCAATTTATTACAGAAGTATTTAAATGTGATTTTTTTTAGAGCTCACATTCCTTTCTGGGACTGATTTTCTTAACAGAGCAAGTTAACTACTCACACGTTTCTTTCACAGATAAAATATTCCTGGATATGCTGGATTTGAATCAGGTTCTAGGAGACTAGCATTAAACTATTCCTACTTGTATACCCTCAGGAATAAGCAAAAAGTTCTCCCTAGCATATCACTATGTACCTTTAAAAAATCCTCTCTGTTTTAATGCTGGAAAATACTCATTCTTTGCTATACAGTAACTTTGCTAGAAGTTCAAGGCATGCTACTCTGAGTAGGGTCTGTACTGTAAAAAAAAAACCACAACTATGCTTAAAGAAGATTGAGTAAAATAATATTTGGTTAGAAACTTTGACTCTGACATACCCTCATGCTTCAGCCTTACAGAAAAAAAAAAAAAAAAAACCAACAGATTTTAGAGACATTCCATGTATAAGCAGATTAATTCTGTTTATCAAACTAGCTGAATACTACACAGTATTTTTAAGGTTAATCATGTTTTCTTCAGAAATTCTAATTCAAATGTTCCAAGTGTAGATGGCCAGTTGTTAGTTGTTCAGTTTAACAACGCACTCATTTTGCTAGCATATGTATTGTCACTTTAACCATTTCTCCAGTTTTCTCAAAGTAATTAATAAAGGTACTTCACATCAATTTGTCAAGTACCTTTTCACTAGTGACCCTGCTATTCCTTACTTGAATCCGTATTTTTTTAGTGCAGCAGAAAGCCTTACTCCGTTCTAAAACACCATCCACTACCCTAACCTTCTGTGTTTTCAGCTTTGAACAGTATTCTCAATTCCAATATATTTTTGTGAAATCAACATTTGCAAATCCAGAACTAAGACATCTAGCTTAGCTTTATAAAGCCCTGAAACCAGAAATAAAAGAAGCCAGATTGTACATGAAAATCTCTCTCCTTTTCCTGTCCATAATAATGTTTATTACCTCCTTTGATTTTTTTCACTGAATTACTCAGATGCTTTATTCCAGGCTGCATGACATGCTTTCCTGTGAAACCAGAGGTTGCTAACTTCTATTCAGCATCCCATGCCTGAATTCTAATGCTTGCTCCTGAACTACTGAGACCATTTTATATGGAGATTGTTTCATAAGTACACTCCGTTCTCATTCATATTTCTTCATAATATGGCTGCTCCCATGCTATTATCCATGTAGATCACTTCTCCTGCTATTCTTGAGCTGTGAAAAACACTAATGGGAAAGTGTATAATGTTTGAATGCATTTCCATAGCTGAGAACTGCAAACTTAGCTTTATGTGTTAGATCAGCCCTCCACTGACCAATGGCAAATGCTCTGTGACCCATTAGAATCTACGGAGTTCTCTGTAACCCTGTATTTATGTGTAAATGAACAAAAACTACCTTAATAAATTCTGTGTTTCTGTGCAAAAATGATGGATTATCTAGTTTGAGTTCCAGAAAGCCCGAGAAAAAAGGGTCAAGTGAAAAAGGTTAATATTCCTGAGCTCTTCCTGTTTAAACCTCCATAAAGGCTCATTTCCTTCTCTGAAACTTACTGAAATTTACTCAGCCTTAAATTAGAGTTAATTATATGATGCACCTAAGTAACTTCCTAAAATGTTAGAATGATTGCTAATAATGTCTATAGTCATTTTTACAATAAGAGGCTACATAAAATTAAATAAATGAAAACATGAGCAAAGGTATTCATGGCATTAAAAAGCACATTGTAGCTGAAGGCTCATTCTGAAGAGTAATTATGTCTCTCTCCTTTTTTAATTAATGTCCTTGTATTTCTTAAAGGAATATACAACATAGATAACTTTAGTAGAGCTTGTGCTGGGTGATGATTCAATTATTGTATTTATATTCTTGGTAAACCATAAAGAGTCTTTCTGGCTTTATGCCCTTTCCCATTAGGTGATAAAATTGCCTCATACTTCTTCATTTCCAAAGAATGCAGTTGGTATGGGTAATTACCTTTGTCAGCTAGAGCTCACAGATTTGTCCTTGAGACTCCTATGCTCTATACCTTGAAAATATTTATTGTAGTCAAATCACCCTTTACATTTCAAGATCTTGTCTATACTTTCATCTATTGCTTCGAATAATAATTCACAAGAATTTCTCCTAGTTATGGCAGTTCTGGTACTTTGCCAAGTACTTGGCCACAGGGCTTAGCTAGCCACAGATACGCTTATTGCTTGGCAAGTGAAGCTGAATAGCAAGAATCATTTGATAAAGCAGTCCATCAAAATGAAAATAATAGCTCCATGACTGCACTGCCTGCAGAACAAGGGGAACAGACATTCCATTATACCACTTCCTTCAGAGACTTAAAACTTGGCTAAAAGCATTGCTTTAGGCTAAGAGAAATATCTTCTCCCAGGCAGTCTTCCACTGGCTATGGAATTCCCCAGTGGACCGATTTATTGCATGTCTGTGCATGTGATGCTCAGAGTGTGAGAAGAGGGAGAAGTTTTAGAAGAGCATTCTTGTATCCTCGTGCAAAAGAGCAAATGGATGCATGTTTCATCTCTGCATTTCCCAGTATGTCTGAAAAGGCTTGAGACTATACTAATTATAGAAGAACCTGTCTATACTTGAATATGCTCATGGTAGCACCTCAGAAACTGTAACTGACATTCGAGCTGAATGCAGTCTGAGGAATCCAGTGCCCTCTCCATGTTATGGCAGATGAAAGCAAGCTTGGGGACTTTAATGGGATTATTATCTAATTGTTTGTAAAGTTTATGAGCCATGGTTTCTGTTATTTGTTGGTGTGTTTTTCACAAATCTCAGAGGCTGCCAAAACTGGAATATGTTCAGGAGCTGTTTCTTGCTGAAATCTATGGTATCATTCAACGAATTTCTACTACGCAATATGCATATTCTTGAGAAAAGGGTTACCTCACTTCTTAAAAAGAGAATTACAGATAAGCATTGCTAATACTGAATGCTTTATAGTGTATTTTTTGCTTTCAAAGAATTCACTAGTATATGGTATCTCAAGCAGATCTCGGCTACAGTTTAGGAGGGAGGAGTATGCAAATATCAGAATATTTGTATTTAATTTGGAGGAATGTTATGCAGTTAAATTCTGTTACTAATACACTTCTTTCTTGCTTAAGTTAAAACATCTTATCTGAGATAAGTCTTTGCTTTGGTTTCAAACTACATTAGTTCTCCATTATTACTGCTTTTGTTGTATCAATTAACCACCGATGACTGAAGCATAGGGCATTTCCTTAGTATTAATGAGACACACAGTAAGGATACTAGGGAAATATCTGCAGTGTGGATGTTATAGCCATTAGAAGATGGAAATAGCAGTCTGTGGAGCCAGAGGCACAACGAAGATAGAGTTTAATTATTATATACATTCTACTTTACAACACTCTGATAGCTTGCATGATCGGTGATTCTGAATTCCACTCAGAATATCTGTGCAAACTGTAGCAAAAAATGTTCTAATAAATAAATGATGGCTCTTTGATTTTCTTTTAGCAGATGAGTAGCATTGGCAACACACAACTTGGTAAGCACTGCAAAACCTGTACGAGATACTGAAAGAATACTGAGGAGGTTAGCCCAGCCTGAACTCTGCTCTGCTTCATTGCCCAGCAAAATTGCTAACTAGTTAATGCAAGCGACACAAGCAGGTCAACGTGAACAGTAGTTATAGTTACAGTTGTAACTTACACAAACCAAAAAATGTATTTTTATGTTCAGAAGAATGCAAACACATATGACTATTAGGACCCTGACTGTTAGATTTCACTGAATGACAGAAAAATCTGTTTCAAAAAAGTACCGAAGAACCAAAGATGCAATGAGCCTTTGTACACAGAAACATGATGCACCAAAAAAAAACATCTGTAAGTTAATCATTCATTCTCACTGCAGTGCAATTCAGACTCTCAGAGAATACTTGCATATACCCCCAGACTCCTTTCCAGTTCGGGGCATAGCTCCAGAGAGCCCAAACATACAAGCAGCAAAATCAGCCCTGACTTAAAAACCAAGGCTACATCCACCCCAGTTCTCTAAGCATCTAGCTAAAATAAAACTTACAATCTTGGCACACACTTCTAAGTTCACGTAACTTTTAAGGACAGAACAAAACAATGAGGAAACTCATTAGTCCAGTATTTGAAGTCTGAAGTCAATGACAGAAAACAAAGTTCACCTCTTACATCCAAAGACCAAAAGGTACATTCTCAGGAAAAGGTCATTTTGCCATGGAGCCTGCTTCCTCCAGCCTGTAATCATCTAGATGTTCCTGCTCCTGACTCATTCAGCAGAGTAAACTTGGATGTATGGCAATGTGGAAAGAAAATTTAAGAATCAATTCATATGTGCAATAACTTTCATTATCACTCGTGCCATGACTGTTAATAGATACATGCCTTCTACAAATTCTAAGCCTTTATTTCAGAGTGATCTTTCAAGGAGGTCAAAGTTCTTAGTAATATTATCTTCTCTTAAAAAGCCATGTGACAGAATCCATTAACATAGAGAAGTCACTACATGAGCAAAGAGGAAAAAAGTTGAATGACAAAGAAACAAAAATGAAACTGGTAATGGAAGAAAAATATATAAGATATCAAGCAATAGAAAAAAAAGTGCAAAAGGAATGGATCACTTCAGAGCAGGCAAATTTAAGGGTAGTAGTTGAGAGGATCAAAGCTGCAGAAGGAATTTATCTACTCTTTTTTTCACTAAATTCATGGAAAGTGTGTAAATCTGAAATACTGAAACGCTCATATATCACTTGTACATGTTAATCATCTTCAGTCCAGTCCAGTCTTTTCCACTGATCTTTGTATTATTTCATCATTAATAAGCAAAAAATTATTCAGATGGACGAGATACTTGAAGAACTATCTCTAGGGGGGCATGCAACCAGCATGCAATGTAGTTACTGTGATTTAACAAGAGCGATAAAACTCTATGCAACTTGTCTACATATGTTAAGAACTACAACATAAAGGCAACAGAAAAGTTTGAGTAACTCTCTGAGGGAAAGTCACTCAAGGCAACTTTTCCTTAGTCTTAACCACACAAGAAAAAAGGCTTCCGACAACAAGAAACTCCAAAGAGGCTGGAAAGAGTCTGAGAAGTGATGGGAAAGTGAAAAGAGGGAAATGCCAACCTCCAAAATGTCTCACTTTGCACAGGTCTGAGAATATGATAGTGATACTATTTGCCACCAATAGCATGAATTTGTTCTAAATTAGAACTAGCCAGACACTTGCCTATAAATATTAAAAGAAAAGGACTTTCTTCTTAAAAAAAAAAAAACAGATTTTTTTTTGCCTTTTTATGGGAGAGATCATTAACATTACTATCAGTGAAAGCATTGATGACCCACTTTGTATTTTCCTTTGCTGTTTGTGTCTGCCTCCAACAGATTTCTGTTATAACAGAGATTTTGATTAATACTGTGTTGTAAAGAAATTAAAAAATGTCCATTTTACTCTACTTGGCAATTTGATGAACAAATTTTGTTTCTGCATGAGGAGTGTAAAAATAATTTCTCTTAAATAAGCAACAGTAGCAGTCTCTGAAACTAGGCTCTTGTTTTATGTAAATGACAAATAATTCTATTAGGAATGCTAAAATAAGCCATCAGAAGGAACAAAAATGCTTAGAACAAGATAGGCATTATTATTTTCATGGCCAGTCTGATAAGAGGCAATTTTACAATAGTGACAGATGCTGAGGTTCCCATGAAGTCTAATGACAAGGCTGATTCTTATAAAATTCTTGAGTATAATTATGTTTTAAAAATCTGGAGATGCAACAGACATAATTCTGATGTGGCTTAGTAAAGCACACTTCTGTTTACTTTGCTCTGATGCAAATACAGGATATCAAAAAGTGAGCTGCAGAGGTTTCTTGAAATTTGTTTTTAATTTTTATTTTTTTGGTCTTTTTGGAGGAAACAAAATGTAAAATTACTTAGCTTTACACCTTACTGTTCCAATGTCTGAAAGCCTGGATCACAAACTAGTAATTCTGCTTTTCATGCCATTGGTAAATCTCACGATCTCACATTCCTCATGGCTTGAGAAAAACTGGTATGGAAATTTTATATATCGTTCCTTTAAAAATATGAAAATTATTAACTGATTTGATATTAACCTGGCCAAAATATGCTCTTTGAAACCAGAGCTTACTTTCTTTTCTTATGTAGTTCCATGCCCTGTGTTGGCTTGGCTTTCCTGCAAGCAGAAAGTACACTTGCTAATTTATCAAAATACTGTTTGCCTGCAAGATTTAACAGTAATTAAGAGGGCACCGTTGGCACTGCTGCACTAGTGGCAGAGAAATACACAAATTATCAAGGTAACTCATAGGGATACAGTTTACAGGGGTTATGAGTTGAGAGCTTAGTTTATGCTCAGACCTATATTTCTCATTTATGGATGCCATTTCAGTTACCTGCCACACATTCCTAATGTCCATTTTTGAAAATAAGTACCACAGAAAAATATTGGATGACTAAAACAGGTCAAATAAACATATTTTATCCAACCATTCATTATGTTCATAGCTACAGTATTATGAGACTCAGCGTTAAAAGTCCTGTATCATAAAACTACATCCTTTAAAAAAAAAAAAATTCTGAGAGAAAAACAAGCATTCACATCATCTTATTTTCTGCATGCAAGAATTAGCAGCACTGATCATCAGGCTCCAAAGACAAATATTCTTACAGTGTGTGTGCACACGTGGGAATTATGCTTATACATTGATTGCAGAATAAATATGTCAGCAGAAATATTTTCATACTTTGTGTTTTACTAAAGATGATGACATGGGATGACAGACCTACATTCTAAATCTGTTCCTTTGTGGCAATATGTTTGTGTCAAATGTACAGTCTAAAATACAGTGCAAATATTAATAATATAATATATTGTCATACGTGATCCTGCCAGCAGTGCTTACAATTCCAAATTAATCAAGAATTCTTCTTCATTAAAAAGTAGGACCCATACTCACAGACAGGGTGACACTCCTGGCTCTCAATGGGAGAGTGTACAGATCAGTGACAATAGTTTTGTGGAACTGTACAGTCCGTGTTTGTGTCTATAGCTGTGTATGAGGAAATTTATTCATACGTATCAAATAGGACTACTCACATGAAACACTACCCATGTGCTTAATATTTTATGGTACTGAAACATAATACCACTCAGAGTTAAGAACTTCTGGATTGCGTCTACAACAGCAAAGCTTTATTTTTTCTGTCAGTATAACTAAATATATGGCTTTGGTTTTGGAAGTTTTTAAACATTTGTTAACCTTTATCTTATATACTCTACAAATGTGCTCGTGTATCTCTTAAAAATCTACACTACTGTATTCACAGAAGAAAGCACAGTTTTGAAAACTAAAAGAAATGGAACCTTAGTAGAAATTAAGTTTTCTTTCAAAAATTGTGTAATTCAAAAATCTAACATTTTAGTTTTTATTGCATGAAATATAGTTTTCATTGCACATGTTGTTAAAACTAATTATAAACCAAGCAGAACTACAAGTCAGTAAACACAAATACTTACTAGTTTCAGTAGCTACAATAGTTATGTTGTGCCACATATTTGTTTCTCTGTCCAGTGGTGTTGCCAAAGTTATTTTCCCATCTTCTGCGTTGATGTTGAACTGTCTCTCAAGGTCAGTATGACGATCAATGGAAAACCTACGAAACAGACATCCCTGTGATTTACTTAATGAAGTTGGTGTAATCCATACAATCACAAGACAATTTAGGGAGCCCTCTGAGAGCTGCAGTTCTATTGCCAAATGGATTGAGAAGCTCAATAGCATACTAATTTGTAAGACAAAATGACAAACTGAGACTAAAAATCTTAATAATTATTACCCAAGGAGTAATTAGCTGTATACCCAGTGTGAAGGTCATAAAATGCCCTCAGGTTCACTGAGTAACATCTTTGACAAACGGTGCTGATCAAGAGTTAATTACACAATCCATCACATTTATTAGACAGTTTCTATGGTATTTCACAGCAACTGAAGATAATTTCAACAGTAATGTATTAAGCACACAAAAATGGTGGGCCTCATGGTTATTTTAAAAAGGACTGAATAATATTATTTTATCAATATATTTCAGATTAATGAAGCATGAACTATTCACCAAGCATATTATTTGGTTATGTTCAAGCAGCTCCGTGGGCAGAATACACTTAGCGAATCACTGTTTTCCTATAAAACACTTCAAACACTGAAGGACTGATTGTTTTATGGATTGAGATCGCTGATTTTTAAAAAAACAAGTTTCATCTGACAGGTAGTCGGTTTGCAAATGTGAACATCCAGGTAAATTATGCAGCCTAAACAAAGCCAGCTTGACAACAAGAAAGAGCTGCAGTAGATCGCTACAATGGTGCATTAAGCAGGATGATGATTTAAAGCTCAGAACAGGATGTCCAGCAAAGCTTTTATGTTTGTCCATTTTTGCAGAGTTATTTTATTAGTGTATTATTTGCTAAAAGAAACTAAATCACAAAATTAAGCCTTCCAACTTTTTGACAGGAAAACTGCGAAATGAGAGTTTAGTGATAAACTGTTGATACGGTTCAACAAAAGTTGACTTCAAGGGGTTTTACTGAATCCTAATTGTGGATTTACACAAAAGCCTTTTAAGCCTTTGTATCTATGTATTACAGAACCCAGCAGCATGCACTGACAATTTTTACATCTGCTCTGCATTATATCTAGGCATAATAGGGTGAGTTATGATACAGTATCAGACTGGATTACATTATATAGTGGTCAGAAAAAGTAGCTCAGACTGTCAGTTTCTCATTACATTTCTACTTTTTGCAAATATGTTGTTAAATTCACTGGTAGAAGAAAAAGAGTACATTTTGCTCCAGTGACAATGGCACAGTTATCTGAAAATCAGTTATTCCATTCTGGCTTATGCTTCTTCGTAAGTAATTTCCAAATAAATTCTGATTCGGAAGTTCCTTTATATGCTACAATAAACACATTCTGATGAACTCAAACTCATTTCAGCATAACACAATTGATTTTGATAGACTTAGCATTAGGATCTGATTTCAAATCTTAGGATTCTGGCATTCATCTTTTTTAATTTCAGTGTCAGATACAATTAACTGTCAAAAAATTAGTTCTAAATTACGAAAACTCACCAAAGTCTTAAAGTTTAAGTGTTTAAAGACTGTTACTGATGATCAAGGCTAGCGTGATCACACTGGCAAGGTACTTAACAACTAATGGATTTAAGAGTGAAAATCCCTGTTTAACTAGGAAGTAGGATTTTAAAAGACTTAAGTTTTCTAGTTTTAAATTCTGAGAAGAACAATTTTCACCCACTTAAAACCAAGAATTCTGTTTAAGAAGAGCACCAGAAAAAAGAATTAAAATTCCAAATAGACATACCTAAAGCTAGGCATATGCATCTATATTTAGACATTTAAGTAAACGGATTTTCTAGTGAGCTCCACATACTCAATGGTTTAATGGGAATTGTGCTATTCTCAGCATTTCTGAAAATCAGGTCACTTGTGTGGAAAAAAAAAGTTGTAGGTGGCTAACTTAAGGCAATCACATTTTTTAAAAAGTATCTTATTTTGATGTCTTCCTAGTTCCAATTAAAGTATTAGAAATAAAATCCTGGCACTAGTGAAGTTAGTAAAAAAAGTACCTTACAGACTTTCACAGGTTTAAGATTTTACTCAAGAAAATAAGACAACAACTACAATCAAGGTAATTTTTTTAACGATATCATCACTTAAATCTATCTTTTAACTCTTGATGTTTATGTAATGATGCAGAAAAACTCTTCTGATAGTAAACATTTTTACAGTCCACAAATGAAAGAAAATATGAAATGCTGATATGATATTTAATATTTAGTTGACTTGGGCTTGACAGAAATTCCGCTGAGATAAGACAACATTTTTTCTCCAAGGATAAATCCTTTTCTAAACTTATATTCAGTCTTCCTGCAGTACGTTTTTTGAAGTTATAAAAACCAGGAGCATAACATCTGTGAGTTTATTATATTGCAATTCATCTCATTCCAACAGTATTTATTCACTATGCAAAAAACAGCATTCAAAATGAAAAATTTTTAACTTGTTACATGGCTTTACAAGACTACAAAGAGGTAAAGCCCTCTCCTGATTTTAATTTGATGAATATTCGATACAAAAAAAACCCATAAAAATCTGCAGTGTCATAAACCTGGGAAAACTAATAGCACATTTGCAGTTTCCTTTTCATGATAATGGTAGTGTAACTCTTTTTAATGGGAATGCATTGTCAGATCCATAAGCTATACATAAAGCACACGATTCTCTAAAAATGAGAAAATAATATCCTGGGAAATAATAAAATAATATCTTCTGAAATTGCCATAAACCCAGCACTGGTTATTGGGAATTTTGGTTAGTTTATGGGTCTGCTATGACAGTTAGAGGTACAACCCTACAGTGGTTTTATGGAAGACTTAAGACAATTCTCAGTCCTGCTGCACTATTGCTGTTAGGACTTAATTTGATCTGCTCTTTATTTGCACCAGTGTAAATAAGAACAGAAATCCTTTTTGCTGCACCTGCTGAGATTTGAATCACAGTATTGATACCTCATCAGTGGTAAATCAGCATTGTTTATTAATGCCAGGCAGATTGGACATGCTACTTAGTGACAGATAAATAGCTGTACCATTAGGGAGGCAGAAAATACTGTATCTAGGTTTTTAAGGCCTGCTGTGAATTAAGAAAATGATCAACTACTGCCAAAGATGAAATCTCTGTCGATATGAATGGGGAAAACCTGCCACAATGAAGCTTATCTCTCCACAGAGAAAGACTTCGAAAGGCAGTGATTTATAGGGGGCAGATACAGTATAGGAAGAAAGATTATTGCTCATGCTTTTTTTCTATGCACCTTGGATCATGATTTATCCAAGATAATTTACTGCAGATAAATAGACCATGATTATAAAATAAAATCAGAAATATTAAATCAGTACTACTGAATCAACAGATTTGTATGCTAATAGATAATGATCTTTCAAGCCTAATTACACTGTAAGACAGAATGTACCCCCCTTAATACATAAACTACAGTAAAACTTTACAGCTAGCTTAGCTGAATTCACTGGGTCCCTTTCCCAAGAGATGCATGTGGTCTAAATGGGGTAAGATGTGAGCCACTGAACCATGCTTCTGAAATGACTGGACTAGAATAAGACAAAATACTGGCCATGCTTACAATTATTAGACAAATTTGTAAAATTTTGCCTCCTCAAATTCTGTTTTAAAGAAAAAGATACATTAAAAAATGGCCAGGCAGTATTAAAACAGTCCATATTTTTTAGAATAAAATGTTTTAGTTTTGGTTTTCAAATTTTTAAATTATGTTTAAGGTTTTTGTAAGTATATCATCGAACAAATAAATTAAATTTACATTATATATGTGATACAATAACAGAATAAATATGTGAAATACACAATCAGAATGAAACATTCTAATCCCACAAAACAATGCTTCCACAGATTTTTGTTAGAACCTGCCACTTTCCAATTTTGTTCTGAATTGGAAAGAAGGCAACTATATTTTTGCTCCCTACTTATGTCTGATTAATCTGTTTGCTCGTGTAACAGTAGAATCACTAACTTGAAATCTCTTTTTATTCCTTAAAATATTCTGGAATTTGGACTTTCCAGAGCTATCCCAGATAAAGCCAAATTAATCAGGTTAGTAAACAAGAAAAAAGAACTTGGAGAGGAAACTGAGCTCTCTATATTTCTGAATTAGCTATCAAGTCAATACAATAAAATATTAAATCTTACTAATTAATTACCTTCCTGTTTAAATGTAATGAATTTTGGCCAATTCTGTTTCACGTATATCTATTGTTTCTATGCTTTGATAAGTAATAACATTCTACTTAATTTTGCACATAGAAAATACCTTTGCTTTTAAAAGTTTGAAAATATCTTGATCTATAAAATGATGAAAGAATGTAAATTAAGCAAATGTTTTACTCAGTTTGATTTTTCAGTCTTGGACAGGATACAGAGGCTCGATTTTAGAATATTGATAGGCTTGTAGGTGGTCTAAATTATTAGGACTCTGGAGGAGGACTAGAAAAGAATTACAGGGAAACAGAACAAGGCTGGCAAAATAGCCAAAGTAAAACTGAAGGAGAATTGAAGCCAGGCTGAGATGAGGAACAAATGGGACAAAATCAAGAGGCAGATGAGCACAAGATCAAGCCAAAAGCAAAGCAGAACAGGGTAGAGGGAAACAACTAAGGTTATATTGAAAGGGAAATTGCCATTGAGCTGGAATAAAGGGAAGAAAGCCAACTTGCTGCCACCATGGCAGGTTCCACACACCTCTGAGAAGACCCTACCTTTGTGGCAGCAGTGCAGGCCCTTTTTCACAGATGCCAGTGGACCAGGGTAACAAAACTAGGGGTGAAGCCACTGCTTAAATTGTGCAAGATCAAACTCTGTGCATTCTAGATTGCTTTATTCTGTTTACGTTCCACTTTCCTAACCTGTGTAACTACCCTTTTTTATTTCCTATTTCTCTGATCAGATTACTATCTTTGATCATCCCCCACATTGTTCCACATTAGCTCCCAATGGAAGTGGCAGGGTCAGCCCAGACCACCAGCCCCCCAACCTTTCTGCTGTGCGCATGATGTCAACATGGCATCCAATAACTCATCAGCCGGCTCAGTTGTCTATTCCCCTGCAGCTCCCTCCCAACTTCTGGTGAAAATTAACCCTATCCTAGCCAAATCAGGACACATCTTCATGCACAAGTTCTAATACATCCGAACATACTGGAAATTCTGAATTTCTAATACTGAAGACACTAAAATATGATTTACAACCTGCAGGCCCTCAAAGTAAAGGCTGAACATTTTTCGTCTGTGACAAACCTGATGTAAATGATGATGACTAGAGAATGGTCTTAAGTGACTGATTATAATTATCATCATCATCATCCTCACAATGCTAAAGATGCTTGCATAGCTTAAATTCCTTGAGGCAATAAGGTATAGTGATGATTATTATTAAATAGAATCTCTCAAAATATATATTTACTGTGAATTTGATGTTTTGAAGTTTGTTTTCATAATTCTTTTAGCAGGCATTATTAAGCCTAGCAAAATGTGTTTTGGGAACACTTGTGCCATACTGTATTAACCATTACAAAGGGGGAGGGGGAGATGTGTGGTCATGAAAACGAGATAGAAAACACTGATTTGATCAAACTAGAATAACAGATTTTGTTGAAGTTAGATCAAAAAGGGAAAATACTGTAAATTGAAGTTGCAAAAGTCATATGGGCATAAATCATCTCTGACTTTCTATCTTAAAACAAGGAATGGGTTTAGCCAAAGGAATACATAACTTGACAACCTTACAACTACATGGAACAAACTCAGTATTGTTAGTGCAGACACTAGCAGATTATTTAAAATAACTGCAGAGATACTCACTGATGATTCAACCCCATCTGACATCATACACTCTACTTCTTATTTTCATTGCATTCCTACTGTTTCATAAGACTACTCATGTGGCAAGAAATATTTTCATGATTTCAAAAATGATCTAAAATGAATCTGAACTGATAAATCTAACATTCTAAAACAAATCCAATACAAGTATTCTCATAAAGATAAAATGGCATGAGAACACTGTCATACAATGTATGGTAAAATATACTTAGCATTTTGCTAGTAGTTTTTTCAAAGAGAACTTTAAAGCAGCGCTACCTTATTGGACTGGAAGACACATCAGGGTCATGGGCAGTCACCTGACCAATCACAGAGTTAACAGCAGCATTTTCATGCACTTCCAGTAGGTAAGTAGGTGATGAAAAGACTGGTGGCTCATCAGCATCCTCTACTACAATTTTTACCGTTGCTGTATCCTTGAATGGTCCTCCACTGATGAAGCGAGGATCAATATGAATGTTGGCTGCTTCTACCTTCAGAGTATAGGATTTTTTGGTCTCAAAGTCCAGTGGCTGTTAAGAATGACAAAGATAAATGTCTTTTACTAATGGCTGCAGAGAAAGAACAAGTGAATATAATGCTGATGGATGAAAGTTATGTGCATTTAAGTACATTCAGAGAGCTTTAATGCAATCACTTCCCATTCCCAAAAATCCAACCTGCAAATTTTCTAGGCATATATTGATACCCGTTTATCCAGCCTCAGAGAAAACAAGATTCTGTTTTCTTGTTTTTCATGATAAATTTATGAAAATATTATCTCTCATGAATTATACTGTAACAATTACACACCAGTTGAATACTACAAATTTGTTGGTGGTGACGTGACCTGCATATCAATCATGTACCTAATCAGTGGTTTGTAAGTTGGAGAAAAAAAATAAATTATACCAGCTTCATAAAGAATAAATATTTTATGACTCCAAGAACACTGTGAGAAATCTAAAGAACTAAAAAAAATTTTCATATTAGACATAAGAGGCATTACATAGAAAAATGTAGAGCTAATCGTAAAAGAAGGTACTTCAACATTATTGCACTTCAGGTAACTCAGCATTTTTGTTTATAGGGGCAAATGAGGTAGATATCTATGAGGAATTTCTTAAAACTAGCAATTCCTATTCCTATAACTTTTTTTCCCAGAGAAACACTAAACTCATTACTTCATCAATATACCTGCCATTCCACAATTGGTTTTACTATTTTGCAGGTCCATATTAAAACACAAAGGATGAAAACACAGTAGATTTAAAGAAAAGAAATATAATATAAAAAAAAAAAACAAATTTGTGACACTTTTGAATATTAGAAATTTTCATTATATGAGATTCAAGTCTGTGTCTTGAAGCACATCAGTATATTCACTATATAATTCTCTTGTGTCTCACAACGATTCAAATTTCAAAGATGTAAATTGTCAGACATTGAAAATATATTAAGATTTGCATTACAATGTCCCAAGGATAAAAATTAAAAGGACACAGAAACCCTGAATCTGCAATGCAAATACCAGCAAGAACACAAATAGGAACCTCCAGGAGGTCTGTCAAAGCCTTCGACATGTATACTTTCAAATTTTGTTGATTTTTTTTTTGGGTATGAATCAAGGTCTAATGGGATTTTCTCTTTCTCAGAAATTCTAATAAACATAAGAAAACTTTGTTTCTTTAGCAGCTCTTAAATTAGTAAGCTTTTGTAATTATGAATGATGATTTATAAATCAGCATATTCACAATTTGCCAATCATAACTCCTGTATAATTTTTTCAACTGCTTTTCACATGTTTTGCAGAAATTATAACACCCCAATACATTTAGTCATGCTTAATCATAATATCATATTGAAAATTTACTCTGCATTGTATAAACCCCATGAATTTATGCTGGAGAAAATCTGTTGGTGAGCAGTACCCTCCATACATCATCTACTCTAGTAGAAGCAAAATGATTATTGCTGTCAAAATGAATATATGAAACAACATTATGTTAGAGACTCAGTTATGAAATAAAGCCAAGGGAACTGGGGCAAAAGGCTAATTGCCTTAATTTGCAGAAGAGGTCACAGTATACAATAAATTACAGTAAGGAAGATCAGGGATGTATATCATAATTTTCTGTTTAGGAAAACATCTAAATTTAGATAAATATATATCTTTTTATTATACATTTACAGTGATGACCTACTCACTAAGAAACAGAAAGTATAAACTTTTGGCAGGTACTCTGCCTGCCCTCTCTAACTAACATACATTTACCTGTGCTCATCAGATTCCTCTTTTTTTCACTAGAATGTCATGATTTGTTTTTGTTTCTTTGTTTGTTTGCTTGTTTTCAAAAACAAAGATTCATTTAGAATGCTCTGTGCTCTGCATTTAAAACCGTCTATGCCAGTGTTATATCCTCTTTTGGAACATAACATGAGAAACATCTCTATTCTCTTTCCCCAGAATGTAATGAAAGTTAAATCTCCAATTAATGTTTCACTAACTTTAGTAGCCAAGCTGTTCTAGATACACTGTCTCTCTCCATATTTCTGTATATAACTGGGCAGTCATTCTGTTGTGTACATGCAAACACCTCCCCTTGCATACATCCAGACTGTACAAGCAGAGATAAGGTAACAGAATTGCAGCCTTCTCTGGGGTCTGAATTTGGCACTTCTCACATGAAACAGTACTGAACTCCTTGATAAGGTTCACTGAAATCACTAATCATTGAGCAAAGAGACTTCAACATGAGAAAATGTGGAAGACTAAGCTTCTCACATATCATGTTATTTAATTATATATAATTCATTAGGATTTTTTTTTTTTCCCTCTGAACAGTATTTGACCATCAAATCAAATAACAGAGAAAAGGTATTTGATGAATCAGCCAAGATTTTATGGACGTTTAGACCACCAACAAAGCAGATTCTAATCCACTCTTCTCCTTTGGAACCAAGAAAGCAAAACCTATATGGATTGACCTTGTGGAAGCCCAGCTAAGATTAACATTCCCAGCACTGAAAACACGTCCAGTGATGTCTCCCCAGTTGTTACCTAAATGGCAATTTTGAAGGACATGGCCAATACATTTTTGATCACTTCACTGAGTTAATACTTCTTCCATAGAGAAAAGAATCCTTGGAAATCCAGCATCTTCTCACAAAGTAAAGTTCAGTGCGGTAGTTGTACATCCAATAAACATTTTTTTTTTTTTAAAACAGAGATATCATTTACCTTTCTCACTCTGATAATTCCATCCTGAGTTTGGGAATCTGTAGTAATTTCAAATATATCCATTCCATCTCCTTCAATAATATCATAGGATGATTTAGCATTTTCTCCAGTATCCAGGTCATTTGCTTTCACCCTTCCTATTGGCTCACCAAGAGCAACATCTTCCATTACTGAGAAGTGATAGAGACCTTACAAATAAAGAGGAAAAGACTCAACATTACACCCGATTCCAGTATCTCTTATACATTCTTCTTTTGTTTAAACTTTCTCAATGCAAACCCGTGAGATGTGCAAATAATACAAATCACATATACACAAGTTATTTACTGAGAGCGGCAAAACATACTCCTTATATAGGAAGAGAATATTTGGTTTACTGTATGTGAATGTTCTTTTTATTACAGTAGTATCCTGCTTCTTCCTTGCAGGGGTGCTCCAGTGTTGGCAAAGACAAATGCTAAGCTACTTTCAACACTGAAAGTATGCAATGTTCTCTAGTGCAGACACAGTTGAACCTACAGTTTTATTTACAGAAATGTAGTTAGAATTCATCTATGAAACTTTGGCTTTTACTCTGCAGAAAACTGGTCTAATACTTCAAAGATCCCTTATGCTGTTTCAGATCTTTACCACTTTTTGACCCTTTTAAATTTATTTGGTTTTGTTTGTTTAACTCCTTACACCTCCCTTTTGTGGTAAGAAGCTAATTAAGAAACATTCAAGCAAACTCCCAAAATTTATGTTTTAATGGGAAAAAAGCAAAACAAAACCAAACAAACAACAAAAATATCCCACCTTCTTATAGTAATCATTACTGTATTTACTGTTTGATTGTAAGTTTAGACTAAAAACCACTAGAAAGTGCCATTGAAATTGTCAACATTTTTAATTTTTATACTTGCTTCAAACCTTTTGACCTAGAGAAGTATCAGAAATCTCTTTAGAACTTGTAGTTTATTATTTTAGATACATATTTTATTGAGAAAAGTCAAAATACCCATTCTACTATCGCATTTCCCAGTTCTTAACAGTACTCTGAAAAACAGAAGACACCTGATTTTCATGAAAAATTCTTTGTGGAGCACCTAGTTTTTTACCTCTCAGTAGTTTACATTTATTGAAGTTACAGTTAATATGTGATCTAAACAACTGCAATGCGGCTTAGTAGTTAAAATAGTCAAAAGGAATTCAAGGTTAGCAGATGGGACTATGAAGATTGTTTTTGTCAAATGATTCATCTTTGTCCTTTTCTGTCCTCAGTTGTTCTAAGATACTGTTGTATTTTTTAAGTTATGTGCAGCTAGTAGTTTTCTAAAACCAAGATGTTCTGGAGTTGTTGCTTTAATTGTTGTTGTCTGATTGCAGTAGCAACAGGTAAAAGCAGGAAGGGAAACTGTGAGGAATTCACAAATACATGTATTAGCTATACATGTAATCTGTCCCAAAGTGAGTATTATTTTTTTACTTTAATGTTTCTAGGCTAAATTATTGCAGATAATTTGGAGATCATCAAGATTTCTCCAGAATATCCATAATGGCTCACAAACAATGAGCAGCCAAAGCAATCAAGTGCCTCAGGAGACTAAATTATGCGTTCATAATTTACACTGCTGTCCACACTTGGTGGTTTGAATCTCCAGACACAGTTGACTGCGTTTTTAAGTTGGTATTTTTCTTTCAGATTTATTAAGGCAGTTTAAAATTCTTGTAAAAAAAAAAAAAAAAAAAAAAAAAATTATGCAGCTGACTCTTTTACACGAGTTGCTCTTAAGAATTAAGAATTGTCCTGTCCAGATATCTTAGTGTAGAGCTGACCAAAAAAATCCACATTATGCATCTTTGAAAATACTTGGTTTCCACAGCTGCACACAGTTCTCAGTACAATCCTACTGTAAACTTCCAGGTTAAAAACTTCCGTGACTTATAAAATGCCTCTAAAATTATTTCAAAGAGATCATAGAAGTAAAAGTTCATCTTTTTCATTTCTAAAACCCAGGAGGCTAACACTCTTTCAAATCAGACCATAAATATACATTTCTGTCCTGCCTGGAAACAATAAACCGATAAAACACACTGCTTTCTGAGTTCATTACAATTTATTGTGAAAGCAGCATGTATTACATCTTATGAATTTCTATTTCATTCTGGTTAGGCTCTATTGTAAGTTTGACCCTTTCTTATTTTCCTTTCCAGGCAAATGCAAACCGTGCTTCAACAGTGTAAAAAAACGTTAGACTTGTTCAGCTCTTATATAAGGCCAGAGCCATGACTAATCTGTAATGCTAGGCAGCATGCTATGAATACTTAGTTTTAAAAGGCAGAATTTCTAATAACATCTAGTTACATTATTTACTATAGCCCACCCTTACTAAATGCAATATATACATAATAAAAAAAACTATAGTACATGCAGGTTTTTTTTTCTAATGAAGTTGCACAATGGTCAGTGTTGCCACAGGGTGGTTATTGCTAGATGCTAGCTTGAATTCTGCACTGGAATGCACGGGGTATAACAGCTTGAAAGACAGCAATTCATTCTTTGCTGAAGGAAAAAAACATTTACATTTTTCATAGAATATATTTCAGGGACCTGTGATGCAATCTTCATGCCACCCACTCAGTGTGTATCCAAACTACAGGAGAACAGAGATGAATAAATTGCATGGGGAAAGCACAGTTTCATCTCCAAATACATTCGCTCCTGTTGTGATCTCCAGCAAATGTACCAATTAGTACTAGTTCTGTTATTGATTTCTGATCAGCTTTTTTCATGCTGGCTGGCAAAGGCTTTTTGAGACAGAAAGTGCTGAGGCAAATATAAAAGCCAGATAAGGTGAAAAAAGTAGGTCTGTGGTCACCAAGTCAGAGCTGTAGTACATTGCAGTTATAAAAGAAATGTCCCTTTGCATTTTGGTGATAGGGTTCAGCCAGGGGTCTCATCTGTAGTTGTTTATATGTATATATATATCTATATATATCTATATCAGGGTAATTGTCATCATAAGTTGGAAAACACAACTACACAAGTGCAGGCACTGCAATGTGGTATGAGCAAAAATTTATGCATTTCTTATTTTATAATGAAAGAAAACCTGTTATTGTCCACAGAACTAATCTGTTAAAAACCACAAAGATGAAATAATAAAATATGTATTTGACAAATAAACTTCTATCTCTGGTTATTTAAATTATGGGGCTTTTTTTTCCCCTCTATCTGTATGTGAGTTTTCTAGAGTATAGGAGAGTATCACATGCTGATTACTAGGACAAACTCATTTCACTCTATGTCTTCAGAACAGGGCAAAAGTGGACTTCAAGTCATAAATATATGGAAATTAATTAATTTCACGTTGAGTGCACAAGCATCTTGTTAGAAAAACATGCTTTTATTAAAGTGAAAATGATACAAAGTGTAGATGTGAACATTCTCCAATCCTCAAACAGACTTTTAATACCTTAGAACTTCAGTTTTTCAGAACAAGCTGGATAAAAATTTAAGTTTCTAATAGTTCATTAGACTGAGCCTGTTCCAAAGAAATTGATCCAGTCATTATGCTCTTCCCTCTTCCTTTTTCTTTTTGTCTTCATCTTTGAAATAGACTACAAAGCTTGTAGAGAATTTCAGCAGGGTGCCAAATCATTTTAACCTAGCCCAGCAAGATATCTGTTGGAACCAGAGGAGTAAATATGGATTTTGAATTAAAGATCAACAATTATCTAGACTCAGACTTATTTTCTTTGTTTTCTTCACCATTACCTAATTAGTCAAACCTTTATTTCTTTCATCAGTTTTATATGTCTTTTGCTGGTGGTGTCACTTGTCTCCATGAGATGAAAGCATATATATCAGCAACTAAAACTAGCACTTAGACACAAGTGTACTGAAGGCAAATAAATATATGAAAAAAAAAAGTCCCCAAGCCCTTTTGTGTGGATGTAAGATGGGTAACAAGAAATACAGAGAGCTGTGCGCACTGTTGTGGATCTAATTCTCTCTTTCTTAAGCTCTTAAACACGCAGAGGACTACTAACCTTTCTCTAGTAGCAGCTACATATTTTTAAATTACATTACAAACCCAGGTAATATGATGATTAAAAAAAAAATCTTCATTAAAAAAAAAAAAAAAGCACCGTATTACTTTCTTATGTGGGAAAGCACACACACATAATGGCACTTACTCTGTGCAAACTTAGGAGGATTGTCATTAACATCAGTGAGTGTAATTGTAACTGTTGTCGTTCCAGAGAGTCCACCCATATGTCCTCCCATGTCCTTTGCTTGGATGACCACAAAGTATTCTTCTTTGGCTTCTCTGTCCATGTTGGGAAGGGCTGTTTTTATTATAGCTACAATGATAAGAGGGGAAAAAAAAGTCAGGTACAGACCCAAATTCAGTTTTGCAGCTATTTTTATGCATATATGTAAATATTGGTATAAAAATGGAACAATTTAAGTTCCAGTTCAATTACCTCATAGCACCAAGGATCAGGAAAAAATTGAGATTTTGTAAAAAGTATATTAGAGGTCATTTGCCTTAATTTAATTAAAAGTACAATGAAATTGTGGTTCAAAATCCAAGGATTACTCATATATGTGGTACATAATTTTTTTTTTCCTGATAAACTTTTTGGTTTCTGTCCAACCTCCCACAGAAATCCATCATTTCCCCACAAAATTCATAAACAGAAGACAACAGCATAGTAAACTTAATCTGTAAACACTGTTAATCATATCTGTCAGATTGTTTTGAATATTTTAAAGCCAAAACCATTATTTAATCTGCTCTTATATATAAAGCAGGCTACAAGTGTTCCCTTAAGTCCTAAATCGAGTGCCTAAACATCTGCTGGGAAGTGACAGAATGTCCTTTAGCATGTTTTCCAGCATAACCACCAGTACTGGAAACTCCTGAAGTCCCTCTGTTGTCCCTGCTCTAGGAGGGTCACTTGTTGGACAATGATCTCAGTAAGCTGCTATCACCTACTTTATTAAGTTAGAAGTTTTTAAAGACAGAGGTAAAATGATCTGTAGTATAGAAAAATATAGAATGTCAGTGGGCTAATAGGAAGATACCTGGCAAGGGACAGTCCAGTTAAATATAGAGCCAGATGCACTGTGAACTCTTCTAGATTTCATGGACATCCAAGAAAAGAAATCCTAAAATCTCTTTTTCTTTCCAAACCTATTCCACCTTTTATGTGCTATTACATTCACAACATTCAGTATGGAAAGTTCAATACTAAATGTTTCATGGTAAATTTAAATGGTGTTTATTCTAGTAATGTCCACCACAATAAAAATATAATAATCAACTAAAGATGCCCTGCTAAACCTAGGGATAACAACACTAAATGTTAAATTGAAATATGACTTTTTTTTTGTTCTTTTAATCCTGTTTTTTAATGCTATTTTATAAAAATCATTTTTTCTGTGGAAAATAAAGCACAGTTCAAGTTACTGAGTTATCTTTGCGGTTAAGTGAAGCATAAGAGTGCCAAAGGGAATTGAATCCACCAGTACAGTGGTTCCTTTAAACCCTGGTGCTTGAGGATTCTTATGATGCTTAAAGAAGAGTGTCTCTTTTCATAGACCTGTACATGCAGAGCTGAAAACCACAGTTTATGGGCAGACATTGACAGCAGCACATTAAGTCTTTGGTATTAAAAAAAAAAATAAGGTAAGAATTCTATATTGCACTATGTATTTGTTAAGAGTTCATGTGGAATAGAGTGGCCAAGTTCACACTCTGGATCACACATACCTGTTACTGGGCCTGATCATACATTTAGTTAGCTCTCACATGGTATTTCTTTTTACGTGCTCTTTGTTAAGTATTGTCAGGAGTTTATAGATGTCAGTTTTGATTTCTGTTAGTTTTGATTTCTCTATTGGCACTACCATAGCTTTGGAGACTTCAAATATCTTTTTTTTCTTTCATGTAGGACAGTTTTTATCAAATAGTCTTAAAAAAGATGCTCTGCCTGAAATGCTGATATTATCTATTCACGTATTTGTGGTGAATAAAACACTGTTCCTGGTCCTTATCTTTAATAGAGATGCATTTCAGTAAATTTTAGAACCCATTTATCCTTAACTTTGTAATACTAAGCATCTGATCAGACCTCCTTTTCTTGGCTGAGTACAGGACCAAGCTAAGAGCAAGAGGGTGTAACGCATTTAGAATGAAGCAATATGTTTGCTACATAAACCACCAAACATAACTTAATAGCAGTCTTGCAGCCTACACTTTTGTAAATGGTTTCCATGAAATATATGGGTTGTTTTCTTGTATATTTTATAAATATAATTCTGGATGAAAATGAAACCTCTATCTTATATCTGCAACTGCCAAGTCAGTGTAATTTTTCAATCATTTGATACATAATCAGTGATTTTTCATTCCAATTTGGGCTCAGTGGGGTTAAGAACAGGAATATCAACCAGTCTGCAGTTAAAGACGAGTTGGGTACAGAGTGTGGAAACAAGGCAGGCAGGAGCAGTGACCTCACCAACAAGGAGCCAGATCACTGAGTGGCTGTACAGGGTCCACTCAGAGCCAGAGAGGGTGGCCAGGCTGAGTGACAGTCTGATGATCACCCAGTGAGCTCATAGCAACAAGGCAGTTCTAGGCCCAGGCCAGGAACCTCAGCCAGAGGGTCTGGACCTGGGTCAGGACCAAGAAGGTGCAAGACTGGGCACAGATGTAGCACGGCTGGAGGACAGCACGAAGAAAGCATGAAGCTTTCTTCAAAGCAGCTCATATCTACAAAGGAGCTGACCTTCAATGCAGCCAGCTACACTTGTGAACTTCATCAGCTAAGCTCCTTGAAGGAAATTGTGCTCAGGACCTTGACAAATACAGTGTAATCCAGTGCTTGTGAAACCAATGAAGCAGCATTGAATTACAACATTAATGTAATTTAACTATTGTATACCATCTATAGAAGGGGATATAGGTTATTCTGCAAACCATTGAATAATATGGTCCTGTTAAATTTTGAATGAAAACAGGTACAGTAAAAGCTAGAATATAATAATAAACATTTATCAGATGTAGTAGGTGCAAAATACATTCAGTAAAACAACAGGGCCATTTCTTCCATAGTAGCTTGGGTAAGGAAAGTAAATAATATTAATTTCTGAAATTTTTTTTTTATCAGAAATAAATATTTCTGATATTTCTTTCAGTAGAGACAGTTGTGACTGGTTTGGGACTGACTGTTTCAGTATTTAGGAATAATAATGATGCATACTGTGAATATTCTTATTGATAAAAATGAAAAAACTCATAAAAAGGAGGATAATACAAACTTAGGGTATCAGAATTTAGTCTGTATTAGTTTTTTTTTTTTCACTAATAGAGCTCATCCAAAGACCAGTGAAACCTTATTTCAATGGGTTTTGTGTTAATCCTGCTATAACTTTTTCTCTATTATTATTTTTTTAGTCAGACTATCCCTTGTTTGGTTTGTTTGGGTTTTTTGTTTGTTTTTAACCAAATTTACACAGCCTACAGGTGACTTGTATAAGATGCCATATTCTGTAATCTTCAGTTTCCTCTGAGAGAAGTTAACTATTTCAATAGAGTGATGATTTTTCCTAGACAAGTATTTTAGTCTCTTAATGTATGTAACAGTCTAGTGTTCGTCTATGCTTTGAAAGATAGCAGGAAGATTAAATACCTTAAAAAGTGCTTAAATCAGTTTCTGACTTTTAAGACATAAAAATTGGTGATTTTTTTTTTCTGTATGAAGATACTAATGCAACCTGATAGTTCAATAGTTTTATGCATGTTTCTATCTGCTTTCTCAGCCCATAAACCAGTTGCCAGAAGCTAAAAGTCAAAGTCAAGTTTCAATTTCAGATACAATAAGAAGCTAAAAAGAGGTTTACTGTTTTAATTACTATACAAATAGTCGAAGGTTTTTAAACATCAAATATATCCAGATTACACAAGCTGATTGTTACCACCAGTATTTCTATATTCAGAATCTATAGAATGGAGGTCAGCAAAAGAGAAATGTCAGTATCTCTTATGAGGCAAATGAATAAACACAGAAAGGCTCCATCCTCACCTAAGTAGCGTGATCAAGACAGACTAAGAGAGTTATGCATAGTGAATTTCAAGGTTATTTGTTTTCCTTTGCTTTATTCACCAGTTCTCAGGCTGGGCTTACAGGAAATACTGAAACTTTCAATCTGTTTTTAGAAAACAATTCAAGCTCACCAAACACTAATACGCATACAGCCCACAGAACATTAACTCGCTGAGCATTCAACCTGCTCTGCTTCAACTCAACCCAGAAACAAATCGAGAATAAAAACATAACCACTTTCAGCATGCTTTGATGGATGAAAATGGTATGTGCCAAACAGGAGAGTAGTTTAAAAGCGAGGGATGAGAATTACCGTAAACTAATGTAGGGCATGTTGGAAGATTGTATTCAGAACAATTACCAATAGCTTACTGTCGAGGTGGATAGATGGATGAAGTGGTTCATAGGGTTTGTTCTGCTTCTAGCATCATTCAATATTTCCTGAATGATGGAAGATGGGAAGAGCTTATCAAGCTTTTCAGATGACACAAAGTTGGGAGCCATTGCAAGTACTGCAAGAACAGGATTAGAGTTCAAAACAATTTTGACAAATTGGATAGACTAAAAAAGCAGGATACAACTCAATTTGGCAAGTAAAAAGTATATTGTGTGGGTGAAACAATTAACTTCACAATTACAATAGAGCAGATGACTCACAAGACAGAAAAGAATGTGAAGTCAAAATGAGCTGAATATGAGTCAACAGTTTTGCTGATAAAAATGCTCAAACATTTCCTTGTATATTAGGTAGTATGTTATATAGAAGAACTGTGGAATAATGCTCTCAGTTTACTTACACTGATAAGGCTCCAGCTGGAATGGTATATAGAGTTTGAAAAAAAAAAAATCTAACTTATATGGTTAAAAAATACAGTTTATATAGTTCTATAAAGTTTATATAGTTAAGCAAATGTGAGGAAAGACTTTACAGCCAAATATGTAAAAATTACTGGAAATTACTCTCCTTTTCCACTGGACATAAGAGAAGCAATGATTGGCCTAAAATATGAACCACAAAATGAGTTTAAATTGCAGGAAGAGAGATTTCTGTTAAGCATTAGGGGAACACTTGTTAAAAAAGAAGGAAAGTACAGACAGAAGGCTGCCTGTAGAATTCATAGTCTTCCACTACTGAAAGCTTTTAAGAACCTACCAGACAAATGTCTGTTGAGAATAAGGAGGCACTCACTGCATTCTCACTTGAGATCTCTTCCCTCCATATTGTCTAAGATAAGGCTTTATCTCTATGTACTCTAAAATATTTTACAAACCTTAGTCCTGTGAAAACATTCAATGGGCATGTAGTACAACCACTGAACAGATACCTGCAACGTAATTTGGCAACAGATCCTCTGGCTAAAGCTGGGAACATCAGGAAGAGGTTTTGAAGGTGAATATATCAAGAAGTAATCTATTTCTTCAAAGAATGAAAACACCCCAATATTGGAAGTACTTTCTTTTTTTTTTCTTTTCTTTTTTTCTGGGCTGTGTTGCTTTTCCTAAACAACTATTGGTGTCACACTGCTCAATAGCAAATAAAACAGCTGCAGAATGGGATTTACTTTTACAGTGGTCCTAAATGCACACACTGAGCAATTTGCACAATCTGCCTCACAACTTGAATTGGTTAAAATGCACCCCTGTGGACTACTTTTAAAAACCTATTTGAAAGAATATACTCTGTCTCACACTGAATAAGATCAGGGGAAAAGAAGCAATGTCTCAGAGGCTATAGCTGATGAAGAGAAAGAAGAGAAGCAAAAGGAACAATAGAAATAAGGATCTGTTTTTCACTTTCCATTTTTTTTTTAAGGATCTCTTTATGGCAACACTATAAAGCTACACAAAATAATGATTGAGAACATGGAGCAAAACCAACCAAGCACAATGCAAAATTGGAATCTGATCCTGAAAAGCCTTTCTTACACATCTCATTCATTTCACACATTTTGATGAAGATTTCCTTCTATTTTAACTTGTATACTTTGGAACTTTCCCTTCTTCATTTTGGAAGACTAAAGTAATTGGTTTGATATTCCTTCCATGATAAAATTTTGGTGTAAATTCTTATTAAATATAATAGTCATTTATAACCCAAACTCCTGAAAAATCAATCTTGTAATTTCTTTAGAGAGCCATGAGATGTATTTTTTTTGTATTCCCATGAAGCATACTGACTTCAGTCGTGTTTTAGCACTCCATAAAAAAGGTTCACTGTTGAAAAACAGTATCATAATTCCTAAAAGATATATAGAGTGAAACTAACTTTCTTGAAAATTAAAAGAATTCTAGTACTTTGATGACGTGATAGAACACCGATACCCTATTTTTATTTCAATTTACCCTTCATAAAAATAACAAACTTTTAAATAAAAATTAGCATAAAATATTTTCTTTTCTTATTTAGCCCCAATGCCTTAGGTTTTTTATTTAAACAAGACAAGAAAAATATATGCATTCTCTATCAAAGTTGGTGAACTTTCTAGAAAACTTTTCAGTTTCAGTTGTCTGAACTACATTGACACGTAGATATATTTCAAATCAAAGACTTTTTCACAGTAAAAATAAATCACTAGGTGAGGAACTGAATACTGTATTACACCATTTTACGAGGAGTAATTCTCTGCCATTTTTGTACTTGTAAGAGAGAAGCTAATACTGCATGTATTTTATTATCATGTTTAGTTCAAAAAATTGTATGAGGAAGATGGCATAACCTGCCTTTCTGTTAAACTGCGACATGAAGCTCAAATATAGTTTTATTAAGTCTCTTGTGTAACCTAAAATTCTATTGTATTTTCTTTTTCAGCCTATATTACTTATATTTTTGGGTTTTTTGATCTTGTTTTCACTCCAAAGCAGACCTTGCAAGTTTGCCATTGTGCACAAATTAACACTACCTACCTTTCGCTACATGCATTCTGCTTGAAGAATATCATATAGGATATGACTGGGTAAGACCTATTATAATACTGCCTTTTTAAGTCAGATGAACTTGTATTTGCATCTTATAGTGTGGGTAAAGAGCTTCCATGTCTACTTACCAGCCACTCCTTTTTCCCTGAGACCAAGTTTCACTGGCGTGGTAAAAGGATCACCTTCTCACCTTGAATGAATACAGTAAATAAACACTGCACTGCATTTATGTCTTTTTTTCTTCAGGATTTTATTTGTAATGATCCTCTAATACCTTTAGTTACATCAGACACTTCACAGAAAGTAGTGTTGGATTCTTTTTCAGATGCATTTCAACTCTAGTTGTGTAGTTCAAATTCCTTTTTCTCATTCAGCCTCTTGAAGTGCAACATTATTTAGATATGTAGCCCCTCTTTTCCTACTCAGCATGAGGAAAATGGTTAAGTCCTAACTATCTCACTAGCTTTCTAAAGAGATAGAACCGTTGCTCTAAAAATCAAGAAATATATGTGGTATCAGCCTTTTTGTTATCACTGTTGTTAGATAAAGTCTGGAAGCAGAAATCACTTCTTTAAAAAAATGCCAGTCTGTCTTGATCTGAAGTCACTTATCTTTATGAACTACAGACCATCATAACTCTTTTTAAATGTCTCTGCAGTAATTTTATACTTCATTTATTAGAAAAGGCAGCTCTGCTCCTACTGAATGACCCAATCCTACATACCTTATCCATAATAGTTGCACTTTATATTTCTAAGTAATAAGCCAGAACTGTAGGACTGACCCTGCACTGGCAGTTGGTCAGTAAATCTCTCTCTCATCACAAGCTATCACTAAGACAACTCAGAAACACCAAAGAATCTCTGTACAAACACCTCAGCAGAACCCTTAAGGTTGCACAGTATACCTAGCACACAATGACAATACAACACTTATACTAGTTTGAAAGTATATTCTGTTTTCAGCATTACACCTACATGTATCAAATACTGTCAAGACAGAGCTGAAGGTGCTGTAACAGAAGCCACCAAGCACAAACTCTAGAAATACTTGTGTGTGCTGAAGCTGAGTCTGCTACCTCGGGAATACTGCTTTCTGGAGTGCAGGGACCTACCTTCAGTGTGCTGCAGTACACACCTGCTTTCTCCTCTAGGAAAGTTCCTACACTTCACTTGCTAAGATAGAACAACATCTACTCATCCCAGATCATGCCTCCTGACATTATTTCAGTTAAAATTTTAGTTAACTTTACACCTGTAGTAATTGGCCAGGCCATCATCGCAGCACTAGTTAGTAAAATGAGCTAGAAAGCAGCAGTTCAATCCAGGCTCTGACTAGTGCAGAACAGGATCTTTCTCTACACTAATCCCATAAGGGCTGAAATCTAAACTATTTAGAAAGGCTCTGTTGAACACAAGTTTGTTCTGTTCCTAGCAGCTCATTACTTTCCCCTTACAGTTGCAGATTACTTCCTGTATCAAAACTGTTTCCCCATCTCTCTCTGGTCTGAAAATGCTGCCTTGTTATTGTATCGTGAGTAATTACAGAAACAGTCCCCGTGTCTCTCTTTTATTAACACCTCTCAAATATTTGTGCAGCAATTTCATATCCACCTTTAATCACCTCTTATCCAGTTTATACAAATTAAGTTCAATCAATCTTTCATTATAAGTAATATTCTTCTCACCTTAGCTACCCTGCTTTGAACTTTCTTCGGTATTTCAATAGTCTTTTTTATGATGACAGGTCTCATCAGTACTACATGCAATATTCTGAGGGCAGTTTGTGCCATCGATATGCACCAGTACTAATAAACTGAACATTAATGACCAGATAGAAGAAATAGTCTGTAATATCACAAAAGTGTCAGTAACTCAAAAGTTGTTGTCATCTATCCTCTTGCTACTTTATTTGTCTTTGTTCTGCTGGACTATATTTCAAGGTCTAGACGGAGGGATAAAATGGACTGCAGATGAAAATAAAAGATTCAACCCTGACTTCTGCTGAATGCTGTTTTCATTCTTCCTAGGCCTTACTTGTTTATGTTCTGATTTCAGAACCACAGGGTCCAACCCTGTGGTCCAGGGAGGGCAATATACTAAATCATTAAAAGCTCTGTTGATTAAAGCATGTGCACTTTCACCTGAAAGTTAAAGCTAGGTATAGAGAAAAAAAATCAATTACTCACTCCCTAAAGAAATGTCCACATTCTATTAGGCAAGTCTTTAGTTTTCTAGGTCATCTGGCTCTTCTATTCATATAAGCTTTACTAGGCTGAACTTTGGCTTTGCACCAAATGACCATATTCAGGATTGACCAGCTTTTAAAATCTCTTCTTTTCCATATATAGTAAGGGTTTATACTTGAATAACATGATGTGTTTTCTAGTGCAGTAGGACATTTGTTGTAATTTGCTCTGTTGATGTAACCATATTCCATGTATGTGTAGGAGTGACTCTATTCAAGTTCATGTAAATAAGTCACAGAGCTGAAAATGTATTTTCTTCGTCATTCCTATATTGTTCAATAGTGTCCCTTCATATTGTGTTCCATCATGATAATCTTGTTTTAAAGCTGACAGTTGTGACTTAATATCCTTGAAAAAGCTTCAAAGTGAGAAGTATACTTACTTTAGCTACTTTTAGTAGTCTTAAAACATCCCCTTCCCCAGCATTTTGATTGTCATTATTTGGATTATGAGAGCATACATACAACTTATATACCTTTATAAATAATACACACTAGTCAGGAAACCTGATATCAGTTAGTCAGGTGTAACAATAATGATATATGGAATATATTTTAGTACACAATGTATCATTACTAATCTGATGTCACCACATTGTAAGTTTAGCCTCTTGTAGAAAATCTGAATCTGTATCCTTGTAATGTATTATTTATGTTTACTCTTTATCCAACGAATCAGTGGTCATATTAAAATTCACCTTTGAAAAGTAAAAAATATTCAGAACAAGCCATCAAAAAAGCATTTACCCTTAGCCACATTCAGAGCACTGAATGGGAAATAACTTCTGAATTACTTTCATTCATGTGTCTATAACTCATACAGAATTTGCAAACTAGAACTGCAGAAGTATATGCATTTTTCATCTAAGGTAATGGAAAATTATTGTTTTATGGGTCACTTACCAGTACTTATTTCTGTGCACCCAGCATTATATAAACCCTATCTTGTTTCAGGAAGGAGGTTGAGAGCAATGTCAGAGTTTCAAAGAAGAGTGTGATTTAGATAAAGACTATACCTACTTAATGTCAAGTTAGTAAAGAACAAAACAGCAGAAGATTAAGCAACTGCTTTCCTCATGTTTACCCTCAAGAGCAGCAACCCTTTCTACAAGGGGCATGAAGCTCTATCCCATGCTCCTCCCTGCTGTTCAGAGTGCTACAGAAGAGAGACAAATCAGGAGGCATGATTGGGATTATTCCTCTGGTCAGCTCCCAGCATACCATTAAACCAATGCAGCAAGGTCAGACAATCTTTAGTCTGAGCCAGGAAATTAAAAAAAAAAAAATATGGGCAGTACAACCTATTAATGGCTGCCCTAGCGCTGGCAGCTGCACAGATCTAGTCTTAATTTCTAGTAAATAAAGCTAATAAAAAGCAAAATATCTATAAAAATAGTAAGCAGATCAGCTCTAAATAGCTATACTTTTGATAACATTTGATACTCTCCCATGAATGACAGAAAATATTTATATTCTGAAGTGGATCACTTTAATATAGTCCGTTTCCTAAAACAGTGATTCCATTTTGGGAAAGAAACAATTCTAGACACAGTGCCTGTGTTCAGAAACAATTCTATTTCAAATGAATTGGAAAGATTTTCAAGGTAGCAGGGGCTCTAATGACATGTAACCACAGAGAAAATGTAGCTATACACACCTCCACATCCTGCACCTCCCTTAGCGTTCCCCACGCCTCCAAAAAAAAACCCAAAACAAAACAAGAACCAACCCCAAACAAACAAAAAAAAAAACCCAACCAAAAAACAAACAAACAAACAAAAACACTACCAAACACAAAACAAACACAAAAACAAATCAAAAGAAACTTCAATCCCTAAAATATCTACTGCACTTGGAGGATCACCTTTGGGTTTGTTTTGGATAAGGCACTACTCTACTTGGTGTTCTGCTTTAACTTGTATGCTACCAGAGTAGTATCCAAACATCTTCAAATGTGAAAACATTCACTGAAGGTCCCGAGGACTACACACAAATGTGTAAAATAATCTGCTCCCCTGGCCTACTTACTAAGAGCAAACAAAGTTGTGTTGGTTCACATTGCTAAAGTTGCATAAATATAAATAAAAAATCAAACATTTACATGCTTTCTTTTTGATATTTTCTTTTTGTTAAAATTCACCTTCCACTCTACCTGACCATGGCAACAGCACTGCTGTCCAAATTATACAGCTGCTAAACTAGTGTGCATGTTTTATGCACCACTACCTCTAAAGGGGGAAATACACAGTGTCACAAGCTACAGCAAAACTGTAGCTATCTTAGCATAATATTATTGGCATTTTGAGACTGAATGTAACAACCTCTAAAACTCTCACTGGTTTGGGGTAAACATTATTATACCCTTGCTCCAAAATTCTGGACATTATCAAGAAATTCTGCTGCATAGCTCCATGTTTTCTGAAATCAACACTTCTCTTCAGAAGAACCACAACTATAAGGCTGCTGGGTTTTAAAGCAAACTTTTTCACCCTGTGTAATATGAAGCTGAATTTTCTACATGACTACCTGCATCTAGTTTGCTTAAACGCTAGACTTTTATGTATATTTATTGTTTACATATCCTATACAAATGTATGCTGGAGGGCTCTACACAATTTAATATTTAGTAGGGCTAAGGTTTCTCTAAGTGAATGAAGATACATCTCAGACACAAGAACAAATTCTGCAAATTTTAAAACATTATAAACAATGGATAGGTTTATCTAGTATTACAGAAACAGCGGCATACTCTCTGGATTTAACAAACTCTCTGGTGGGTAGCTGTAAAAGTAATACTGTAGTTACACTACAGATGAAGGCCATTGAATAAAGAAGGCAAAGAAAGAGAGGACAGCCTTAGTCCATAGACTCATTTAGTTGTAATTGTTTAGAGAAGAGCATAACTGATGTCCTCCACATGTCTAGAAAAATGGGGAATCTGAAGCCACTTACTGATTTACAACCAACTCCATAATATGCAGCCACTTACTCAGGGACTGTGGCAAAGCCACAGTTGAATTCTTTATGATTAAATACCCTTTAGAAACTAACATGTCATTTTCATCGTAACTGAAGCGCTACTCAAAGGAAGATTTGTAACTGGAAATGAAGGTAGGAGGGGGAATGTGACGTTAGTAAACAGAAGAAAAATCATGATTTTCAGGTTCGTCAAAGAGCTGCGGAGGTTTTTTGGGCTTCCATGATAATGGAAATCACTTTCCTAGGTGATGAATAGTTAATTCACTGAATAAAGTATAAGGATTTAATGCAATACAAATAATAAACGTGAGTAAAATTAAACAATTTTTACATTTGGAATATTTCTTTCAGACTATTTTTGCATGAAAGACATGAAAAATCTGAGTAGGCGAAGAATACACTTCTCAGCTCCTCTGTGGAAGCTGATGTGTTCCCATGCTACAGCACTAACCTTTCCTAGTAGAAACTGAGACAGAGCCCGCAACTAATCCCACTCTAATGAAGACAGCTAACTCAAGTCATTACTGCATGCAATAATTCCTCATATTAAAGAAAACCACATTGTATATTTTGATACTTGATGGGCATGGGTCTGTTCAGAGTCATATTTCCACATGACTTGTGACAGATCAGTAAGCATGAACTAAGGGGCTTCACTAATAATACCCTCTTGACATATCTTTGAAACAGGTTGCTGTTTTTCCTTTGTGCTACACTAGACTTATTAAACTCTGTTTCACACACAGAATGAAATCAAATCATGAATCAATGTTCCAGAGATTGTTTTCACATTTAGGATAGCTATTCTTCAACCATAAGAAAATACTTTAATGGAATAACCCATTAATCTATTAATATTTATCAGTTTATACTATTTACCCACAGTCCTGCAGGTTAAGGAATTTCTAGGAAAAGGATTTCAAAGAATCCAAGACTACTCTGTTTAAGAGTGGTGAGAAAACTTAACACGCTTGATCTATCAAAAGCATCCTTTAATGATTTCTACTGATATTTATTTCATAATTTTGTTAAACTGCATAAGCACAAGAATTTTTACTCCTGCTTTACTCCTTTATGGTCACATAAATTCAGGTGGTATTTTCTGTTTTAAAATGAGCTATAGTTTCCTTCTCCTTAGGATATCACAGCTGCTTGACTCACAGTGATTAAAACCAGCTTCTACTAACAGGTGAAAGAATATAAGAAATCACTTCAAAAACCACTTCTCCAACATAACTAAATGAATTTGCTGTAACTACGACATATGTACAGAAACAAGAGGGAATGGATTTATTGGCACTTCTTTCAGATGACTTTAAAGACTTTAAAACCACTGAGAAATAAAATCATCCTAAATGCATGCTAATAAAGCTTCACACCAACACTCAGTATCACGCTCTCTCTTCCTTTCCACTGATCCATCTAATCAAGAAAGAAAAATAATTTTTAGTGATAACACACAATATATTCAATAAAATTCCCAAGCTAAACTGTGCCTTCTTTAACTAGAAATACAACAATGTCATACTGAAAATTACATCATGCTCATTAAATTCCTCAGGCCAAGTCTTTCAATCTCTAATCAGTTATAAGTCACTTGGCACTTCCACTGCCTTCAGTTTTGCTTCAGTAACTTCTGCAATACTAGCAACATCATTACCTACATTATCATTAATACAGATTTTTCTTTGTCTTTTCACACAACCAGACTCTGACAGAATACAAGTGAGACGTGTTAGAACTCAGTAATACTGACAGACATCTACTTATGTTCCCTTTTTAAGTATATTATATGAAATGTGTAAGAGGTATGGTCATGTGTGTAAATATAACCCAGGGATTTATGTCCAGAGTCACCTACCTGTATGTGGCTCAATAGAAAAGTAGGGCTGTCCTTCCAGAATGCTGTAGACCAACTTAGCACTATTTCCATAAACTGGATCATCTGCATCTGTAGCTGTTACTTTAGTAACAAATGTGCCTATATAGAAAGAATATACAAAATTAATATTTAGACTTTTGCTAGAAATTTACATAGCTATTGCAAAAATTATTTGAAATAAGAATTAGTTTCCTTGTGATAACAATAAAAGAAGAAAAAAACTTCATTATCAACTCAAGAGATTAGTTGTGGAACACCAACAAAACGTATTCCTTCAACATAGATACATGCTAGCAAACTGAATTTCTGGGTAAAAGAGAAACCTTTTTAGTAGCTGTATTTTTAAAGTTTCTTTGTAGAATGCATTTAATGCTACCTGATAGATTTGTGTAGGCTTCAAGCATTTGCAAAGGAATGATATCAAAGGGTTATGAAATACAAGGTTAATAATACAATATTATATGTTGCATTTAAGATTTGCAAAATCATATCTGAAAGAGCCTTGCCAGGTCAGAGAGACCACATAGAAAAGCAATAATAAAAAGGATTCTTTTTTCTTCTCTGGGCTTGCAGCTATAATAATGGTTTGATGTGACCACAGTGACAGAGAGGACAACATCTATTGTTTCTGAAATGAGTCTTTGCCACTGAGGGGGCCATTGTCTAGCCAGAGTTATAAATTCCATACTCTGACAAAAAAAAAGGGGAAGAAAAAATTTAGGAAATTGCCCTTTTTATTTCTTAGGCAACATAGAACTTGCCATTTCTGTAAGAAGCAAAATCAAATGAAATTCAGTTACATTAAGCTTGCTGCAGAGACTTTTTTTTATGACTTAAAAATACAATGCTGACATGAATTAGGCTATCAATAAAGACAATATCTACAGAGGGAGAGAAAACAAGAGCAGGAGCAAATTAGGCTGAATTATGTTTCTTATGCTCAGAGCGGAAAAAAAAAAAATATTATAACACCCACCAAAATACCCCCTGTTCTGGATGTGGCAATAAACCCAGCCTTCTCTTCCTTCCCACACATGGTGTGCTGCTAAGCCCCAATTACATGTCACTTCAGGACAGAAACAGTAAACTAAAGAGGGAAGACATCCCTTTGGCATGTCCTTGCTTTGTACTTCTCCTTTCTCTGTATGGCACATCACTGCTGTGGCTTTGGGCAGCTTTGTGCATTTTGGTACCTGCAAATTATTTAGAAGAATGTTCACATATTTCAAGATAATTTGCATATCACCCAACAGTTTCCATTTCACATTGTCCCATCTGGCCACTTCAAACATCAGGGCAAGATATGGGGCTAACAGGATTTGGGAATGTCTAGAGGGATGGGTAACACCTTGCTTATGGAGTGGATGTTCTGCAGTGCCTGAGGCTGCAGCAGGTTTGCTGTATGGGAAGAATGGGCTATTTCCCAGGGAAGGGAATGCAGGCTGCAGAAATACATCTCACCAGGGAAAAAAAAAAAAAAAAATCTATTGCTGGTACCAATCATTTATTTTAGCTGCTGGTAAAAATGGATCCATTATGACAGGAAGAGAACATCAGCAACAGGAAGCTGATCAGCTGGCTGCTATGCAAGCTCTACCACGGCCTCATCTGGCAGGCAAGTGGCCCACCAGCATCCCTCCTGTGTCTCAGCTGGATCCAGAAGCATCCACGTGGCCTGCAGCTGATATGTGCCACGTGGAAGAGGAACGCAATGCTAATGAACATTTTGTGGTGCCTGTCTTTGACAGATGCTTGCTGAACCTGTTCTTATAAATATGTAAACTGTTTATGTTTTCAAGCTTAAACTATTTCTACATATTGAATAGTAATCTTATAGCTAACCTTTTATATAATAACCTTTAAACTGCCACTGGGCATGAGAAATGGACTTTATATATAGCCCCTCCATCCCAGCAGGACATTTCCTGTGGTTCACAGATGCTGTCCCACGTGTGATACCAAATACAAATGCAGAGGTCAGTGCTTTTTTCAACTGGATTCAAACTGAAATAGCAGGTGATATACTAGGTTTCTGTGGTTGCTATCATAAATCTTTTGTTTTGTAATCTCCTATGACAGAAGAGGTTTGTGCAGAACATCATAAAATGGTACAGGACTGGAATAAGATAAGGCTCATCACAGAACAGTAAAAATTTTTGTAAGACTATTTTATCTAGGCTGTTCCATTTAGTTTTCATGATATACTTTATACACAAAGGAAAATAAAGAAGTGAAGCTGTTGACTTCTTTGAGATTGTGTTTGATTTGCCTAGCTGGCTCTCATTTCAAAGGACTTCAGAAATAATTACATTGCGTGTTTAGAAAGATTTGATATATATTGTCTATTCTTTTCTTATTTCACTTGAGAATTCCTGAAGACTTTTATGGATATTTATTTCAAGATTTCAAAACATAAATGGGTATGCCAATTCTTTGATAAATGCATCTTTTATCCCAAGTGTTCATCAGACATTGAAGTTGAATACGCCTTAATAAAAAGAGGCAATCAGTGTCTAACAATGCTTCCGTTCCTGATGCTTAGGTGTCAAGATTTTTTTTCTTGTGATATAAAATAATTTAACCACTTATTGAAACCCTAAGTTTATCTGAAATTTATATATACATCCAAAATGCATACATAACACTCAGTATTCCCATTCACTGCTTATATACACAAAAGACGTGGGAGAAGAGGGCATATGCAGCTTTTTCTTTGCCTTACGGGTCACTTAAGTGTGACTGTAATCTTGCCTAATAAAACTAATGAAGGGAATGGAAAAATAAAATACTTCCCCAGCTCCTAGAAATCAATTTCTTTCACTGCCAGTCTCTGCCACTCGGCACTTAATTTCCAGCTATCATACACGGCTCTAAGAAGATATGTCAAATTCAGTAATTTGCTCCCAACAATCTTATTGATGCAAATTGTTTATGATAGATGTAAGCAATCATGAAAAAAAGAAATTAAAGAAATTAATTCCACTATGAAACTACCTAAGCTTTTACATAGTTTAAATTTTATCACCTTTAATTTGAAATTTTTTTGGTGTATGTCTTGATCAAATCTACAGCTGTGAAACATGTCACACTAATATGTTCACACTAGCAATAACAACTATCTAAAGGAGTAAACTTGTGCCTTCTCTGCAGCTACAGACAATGTTGCTATGTCAGTGGTGCTCAGGTTCCACTGAAAGATGGGAAGGGTCCAGAAGAAGTAGCAACCTATCCCACTCCCACAAGTGACAGAACCCTTTTCAGCTAAACATGAACAAAAGGTCTGGAGAACTAAGAGATTCCAGAAGGTAAAAAGTAACACAGAAAAACAGAGCTTGCACCAAGGCTGGTTTTTAGGCAATCTTCCTGAACACAGAACTCTCTGTGCTTTGGTCTAGAGGTTTGGATTATCAATATTTAAGTAGGATTTTACTCCACTACAGACACTGCAGTTATAAACTACGTGTACATAAATATTTTGTACTTGCATAATATGCTTTAGGTTTTAAAGAGGAAAAAAAAAAAAAAAAAAACCACAACAAAAACCAACTGTGCATTGAAAAAGCAGTACAAATGCAGGGAAGAATATTTACTGGGTAAATGTCCTTTGAAGAACAACATTCTGGGTTCTACCCAGCAAATAAGCAGCTAAGGTTTCTGGTTGTGCTTAATTTTAACTGTATTTGGCTTGTGTTTGTTCCTTTGTCAATGCTACAAAAAACACATTTAGCTAGAGACTATAAATTTGAAACAGTCATTTTTACAAGAAAGCCACGATTATAGTCCAAGTAGCTGTTGTCCTGATTACAATAATATAACAGTTTTATATAATCTGGCCCAACAACATAAGTGTTTCTTTTTTTCTTTATGTACCTAATATTGCTTCATGTAAAATACAATCATGTTTTTGATAGATGAGGCAAATTTTAAGATGTTCAGTTACTTTCCACATTTTTTTCTGAGGTACACTTTTGCAATGCTAATGACCCTGTGATTAAATATGGACTGCAAAGAGATTCAACAGATTCTAATTAATGAACACTTCTAATGTGATTTAGCCATTAACCATTGCTGATTGTTTTACTCTGTTAGTGTCAGGTTTCATAGTTTCTCTTCTCAACAGACTAGCAATCAGAGACACAATTAAGAATAAAAGTACTTTTATATGGCTAGGTAAGAAAACCTGTATTTGCTAGCAAACTAAGATGAAAAGCCATCATAAAAATAAGATGTGTGTGTTCGGTTAGTGCTCTTCTGTTGTTTCGGCTGTGTTTTTATGTGCAAGTCAGGATACAGATTCCGCACATTAGTCATAAAGAAAAATGCATATGCTGCCACAGGGAGCAGGAAAGCAATTTTTTTCATGTGGCAGTGAAATGTGCATACTGAAAAAAAAAAATCTAACTTGTATGTTTGAAAGGAGGTAATGTATAGTTGGTGCCAAAAATTTACATGAATCCATATTCAGCAAAGGAACCATTTTGTTGAAACACTGTAATGACTGGTTAAAATAAAAATGAGACCATAATGCAACCTACCATGTTTTCTCATTTTCCCAGGAACTATTTTTTCCCCCCCCAATGCCCTTTATGGTCTCTCTCACTCTTTCTCTCCTACTCTTCCCAAACCTTGACAGGCTGAAATCTCCATTTCATTCAGAAGATCCGATTACTAATCTGACAGGGCTTTAAGAGCATATTTACATGAAAAAAGACCTACCATTATTTACCAACTGTTTTGTTTGTCTGAAAGGATCACTGCGCTTCAAAATCTCTAGCCAGATTTTGAGTTTGCTGATAGCAGCCCTGCAGTCAGTAGTGGTCAAAGCAAAGCATTGTTTGTATTCAGCAGGTCAGATAAGCATTCTTTCCAAAATGAAGCTTTTTCTTCACTGTCCTTCTTTGCTATAATCTCACAGGTAGCAAGACAGTTGTTGTCATGGTAACAATTTTTTATTGAATAAAACTGCAATAATCTCATAAAAACCTGTATAACTTCTTGACATGTAAATTATTACTGCCTCAAAGCTGAAGAAACTTATTCTTATTTTAATTGTTGCTGATTTTTTTAAATACAAAAGCATAGTTTTAAGCTTTGCCATTCTGTGTTATTCTCTATGGGAATCTGTGTAACGCACCTCAGAACTTTTCAACGTATGCAAAATACACACAGAAAATATTATCATTGGTACTTAAATTGCATAGCTTGGTGTCTGTGCAGCTATACATATGTATATATGTGGGTATGTGGTATGAGTGTTTTAGGGTTTTTCCACAGATCATATGTTGTTTCAGTCCTGCCTTCTACATCAGTACTTGAATGTATTTTTGTTACTGTTAACAGCTACTTTATATCCAAAGCTCTGAAAGCCCAATATGTGCTTCAGGTCTCCCAATGCAAGAGAGACCTCTGCCCAAAGACTCTGGGAGGGGAGCATCAGGAAAGTCACATGCGGACAGACAGCTGATGGAGACGACAAGAGGAGGCATCCTGGGAAGCAGTGCTGCCAGCACACCTGCCCTCAGTACCTACAGCACATAGACAGCATGGAAGAGTTTTAATCACTGCCTTGAGAACAGATGACAGAGGTCTTGTGTGTGTATTTGCTTTTTAAATGTTCAGTGGACCCTTTTCAGTGATGAAAAACTAACGGAGTTAGCAGATGACGTCCTAAGCAATAGTATGTTATAGAGAATGGTCCACTAAAGGAAAAATGGGCAACTTCTGCTAGACACACTAGAAGTCACTGTGTTGACTTCTGTATGACAAATATTCTACTATATCTATAGTAAAATCCTGTATACAGCCAGTGCTATAGAGAGAAATGAGAAATAAAATCTGTGTACTTCACAGATGAAATACTCATGTGTGGGTGATGAGAATCACATAAATACATAGATACAAGACTTCGCTTAACCTCCTGCAAAGAGAAAAACAACAACAAAAGCTTCCTTACAATGAGAAATTGTACAAGGAGGAATAGCTCCCCAAGGGAAATAACAGAATCCTCCTCACTGAAGAGTTTATTCTATCGCACAGGATGCTAGATAATGTATTCTAAGGGAAAACCCTAGAAAGACAGGAAGATTAACTAATAGGGTAATCTGTCTTTCCTAGTTGTAATTTATTTGACTCTAAGTAGTGAAATACTGTGATGCTATCATGATCTTGTTTATGATGATTAAGGTAAGGAAGAAGGAAAAGAGAGTTACTCATATAACTCAGTTTTAGTCTCAACTGGCTAAATTAGATACCTAGTTGCACTATCTTTCTGTTCTGTCTGAGGGACTAGCTTTCTGCTCCGTCTAAGGGAGGAAGACAGAATTGTCCTCACATGGGATCCTTCATTCTCGGTTGACCAGAGAGGAATCCAAATTAAATTACCCAGTTCATGTAAGTGCTTCAATATCACTTATATGACTACTCATTTGTGTATGTACTCAAAACAAGCTGTACCAGTCTATAATACTAACCCTCCAGGAACACCAAGCATGTAAACTAGCACACCAACATACAAGAGCAGTACAAATCTTGCAAGACTTTTGTTTTCATTTACATTATTTTCCATATATATAAACAGCTATATGCACTTATGCACTCAGACAATTGTAGACATTTTCTGAAATAAAATGCAACTGATCTATTTCATATTCAGTTTTTTAAAACTAGTCTAAAAGATCAGAGTAACAAAGCACTGCTTCTCTGTTTTGCTAGTTTGTTTTCTATAAGTAGTTGTATGTAATGTCACTGAAAAAGAGATTTGAGAACCCAGTACTCTGCAAACCTGCAGGCAATGGTAGATGCTGCCCCAAAGAATTTATAGTCTAAACCAAAATTTTTAACACCTGAAAACTCTGGTTTAATAAAGAGATCTGACAGAATAAAACAGAAGCAGCTTGGTCAACAGTAGGAAATAACCACTATAATAAATTATGAAGTATCATGCAGGAAAATGCAAGAAACTGTTTCCTGTTTTCACCAAGAAAATAATATTTTCCTATAGCTCTGATATATTCCATCAGGTTTAACTCCATAAACAGAAGAGGAGGCCAAGCTGTTTCTTCCAAAAGTTACATATTTCTTACTGCAATTTTTAGAGCAGATAATTTAGAAAGCTAATGAAATCTATTTAAAAATGTTAATCATACAGTATGTATATGAGTCAAAATCTCTGAACAACTGAATATCCTACCACATGTAACACAACAATATTTTTAGATTGCTCATGTGTCATTTTAAGCACTTTTCATCATGTGAGGGAAACGGTAAAAATGTAGCGCATGCAAATGTGTAACTGCAGAAATATGAAAGGTACTTGCTATGCATAGGAGAGCAAATGCTTTCTGTACAGCCCACAGACAATGGAGCAAGCTGGCAGCCTTCAGCATCCCACAACCGTATAATGAGGACCGTAGGAAGCATGGCTGTGAAATCTAATAAACTGCATCTTTTACAATTTTGTGCATAAACTAATTGTTTCAGAACTCTGATGTTGCCTTTTTAACATTGATCTTTGGGAAAAAAAAATGTTTTACATCAGAAATACATATTCAGGTCTAGTGATACAGATAACTGGCAATTATCCTTGCTGATGTTACCTACTGCTTGGATTTAGCTTGTGTGACTCTAATAAGAAAGGACACTGCCTTTTCAGTTTTAAGGTTGGCAGTTCTTTCTTGCTACAACTTACAAGGTGGTGCTATTAGAGAGCCTGCAGGTATTCCTTTATAAATTCTCCTGGGTGGCTGTTTGTTAGGATTAGAATACAGTCTGCAACACATCACAGACAACAGTAGAGGGGTAAAATATGTTTTATGTTTGGCTTAAAGAATTATGTTTTCTTTTCATGTTATTTTTTTTTATTCTCCCTTTAGATATCACCCTCACTATAGAATATTAATTGATATTTGTGAGAGATGTGGGAAACAGCTATTCTTTTGTTCAGGACTTTTTGAAAGACTGCTTGTCTCTAATCAATTGACTATTTCATCAGCATTCATTCTGTAAGGTCCCCAGGCAAAGACAGTAAAATTGGATAATCACTGTACACTATATTTCCAAGCAGTAAAAAAAAAAAAAAAAAAAAGTACCATGAGGCTTGTTGATTTTGATGGCAGTTTCAAGTTATGCTCAGGTTTATTGTATAGATATATAAATAAATGATAAAGTAGCCCTGGCTGTTTACTGCAGAAATTCTTTAATTTATAACTTTCTGTTGTAAACCCAGAAAATAGCTGGTATAATCATGCAGCTTTGATGCTCTGGCTTGCTTTGTTTGGTAGAGTGAAGCCTATAATGCCAGCAACTGTAATTCGGGCTGCAAAAGCAGACTCTGAAATATTGTCTCCTCAGGCCACTGTGGAGCAAGCATATGGCAGCAGAGGCCATCTGGGCCCCAGGGAAAGGTACAGTTGAATCAGCTGCCCAGCAGTACTCTACTGGCTGATTCATGAGAAAGACGTATTGACATCAGCTCCACAGGCAATTGCTTATCTGTTTTCATGAAGAAACATTAAGTGCTGCAGATTCAGCAACTAAAAAAAAGACAGAGGTATGAATTCAAGGCAGGGTGGTGAATGACCAATGCCAGAAAAAAAACGGATTCTGAATTGGCTCTGAGTCTCATTTTCCCAAATGTCAAGCGTGCCCATCAAATAGACAACTAACACAGAGAGAAATATTGGTCCCCAGTATTCTGAAGCTAAATCTTTCGTTAGAAGAGCGATATGTTTTATAATATAAGTTGCTGTTATATTACGATGCTGCATTTAATTTTCTAGAACTTTCTACCTCATGATTAGAATTTGTCTACATTTCCTGCAAGCAAAAACAGAGAGGACGTTCCAGTCTAGTTCTGTGGCACTTCATAGAGCCTCAGTCTGTACTGGCAGAAATCTGTACTGGTCTTCTTCCTCTCATCTGTCTGTTTTCAACTTAGGCATCACCCACTGGCCACAATGGGGTCATGTTACAAGTATAGCTGTAAAAACAAAGTATTATGTTTTCAAAGCCAACCAAACAAAAACCCTAGTACTGACTGGTTTAAACATTGACTGTTTTTTTTTTTTCATAATTTGTGAAAATAGTGAGAAATCCACGCTAATAGTAGATTTAAACTTGTAACCAAAAGAGAATGTAGCAGAAACCTCAGTAAAAAGGCTTATTTTCATACAGTTACAGAACAGAAATAGGACAACTTGCTTGGTATGTACAAACTAAAGCAACCACAAAGTTTCAGAAGCAGAATAACTGCATCAAGAACAAGATGTTTGTGACTATGAGATGAAAATGAACTGGAAAAATGTCAGAAGGACAGATTCTTGTAGATTACATAGGACTAGAGGAGCATGAACCTAAGGCTGCCAAATTTTTTTCTGCCTTCATATGTTCTGCATAAAGCTATGTCTGTCTGTCCTCATCCTGCAAAAGGGGAACAACACTAGAAGATGTGTTCCTCTGTATGGAACTCCATAAGGAACTATGACTTCAATTCTGATCCAAAAGACTTTTTCCTGAGGAGTTTATCTTCACTATGTGCCATTTGCATGGTGTTCCTTTGAGCAAAGGGAATGCATATGTGCAAAAAATGGAAAATTTGTGACCAACTGCTGACAGTTAATGCAGAGGGAAAAAAAGGCAAGTTTTGTCTAGAAAAAACATTATCTATTAATAGCTCCATGATTTGCACAGGTAATTTAGGGCTGATTTCTAAGAACCAAACAGTGTCTTCAGAACCCAAACCTTCAAGCACTTGTTGCCATTGGTACAAAGGATTTTTATCAGTCCCACCAACTTGAGCAATTCTATATAAAGTCAATAATCTAGCCTAGTACACTCAGGACAATACAGGTCAATGCATTCAAAGGGTCAGATTATAAACCCCTAAGGAGTAATATCATAGCTTCCATCCATGCTTCTCAAGCTCATAATGGTCTTTTAAGAACAACACAAAAAGATAATGACATTTTCAATCTGATCTCATGAGAAATAGAAAGTACAAAAATAAGAACACGTACTCAGAAACATGTTTTTTCAAGGCTCAATAACCAGTCAAATTAAGGAGAAGACTGCCTTGGTTTTGACTATATCCTGACCAATTAAGGTTAGTAAGGTTACTTTTGACTTTGCTTTTGAAACCATGTCTCAGTAACACAGAATGTAAAGATTTTAAACACATGCACACTTACTAAATAAATCGCTCAAGTAAAATGCTCTTCAGCCCCACAGCCAGTGAATTAGATTATGCACAAAATGAACAAGCAGAGGAACAAGACAACATGAAGATATACATTTTCTAACAGCTGTTACATTGCTGCCATATTTTACAACATCTGCTGATTTTTTCCTTAGCTTTTGCACTCCCTTTGCATTTACCCTTTGGGCTAATTTGTAGTTGACCTTAGTAATATAGTCCTTTTACTCTACAATTTTGTGACAAACTATCATTGATTTAACAGTCACGCTCAGTGCCTTAAAATCAATGAATACATAAGAAAAAATCCAGTAAGACAGTGTGGTTGATCTTGATAACATTTCAGGGCAGGTTTTTATCGGAACTTTTTAATGCATCATGTTATTTTATCACTATTCTTGTCAGACATTGTACGTTGATTTTATATTCATCAGATTTTGTCCTTCTGCAAACAATTTGTAACTGGAAGAGAACCAATACCTTTGGGAGAACTGGAAGGAAAAAGCTACACCGTGCACAGTGCACTTCTACTATATATGGCTAAACTAAGTAACTGTTCTGCTTTTGAAAAAAAAACTAAAACCAAACAAAAAATAATGATTGCATGATTTTGTATTTACAGGTAGTGTAATCAAGGGCAAACCTTGATCCAAAGGAAAATATTGCTGAGTAGATGTGCCTCGTGCCAAAATTGGAAATTGATTCTCTGACTCAACTGAAAGCTTAAACCCTTTCCAATAAAGACCTCTTCCCCCCACTAATTGTTTTTTATGGAAGTATTTAAGGATAAAAATATTATTTCAATGTTAAAGGGAAAAGCATTTCTAGAGCAATGGCAGACTGAGTTCCAGTGTACGTATTTTAAGATGGGGGCTTCATGACTGTCTGGGGAATTCTTAATATTTGAGATGATTAAGTTTGTCTGTTTACCTTAATTCAGGCAAGCTATGAGAGAATTCTCTTCCCTTATGGCTTTTGTTCTTTTTCCATCTGTGTCCTTTTTATTTCACCAACACGTTTGTCACTCTACTTCTGTCGTCTTCTGTCTTTCAACATGACACTAGCTGTCTAAACACTCTCGGCTTCACGAAGAATGAAATCAAGAAATTTCACTCCTCATTCCTCTCCTGAAAAAAAGGATCCTGAAACTACACTGTTGGAGGACAACATCCACTTTTTCTCCCATTATCACCTCTGCACAATGCTTTCAAGGAATTAATGAACCTGTGTGTAGCTGAAAAGACAACTCATAAACAGAACATATTCAGGATGGGGAGCTGGGTTTGGAATTTTTTTTCCCTTTTCTTTAAATAAGCTACAGGACCAATTGCAACTACCCTGGTGGAACTTCTAAGATTGCTCATTCATTTACATAACATGCTATCTTCTTTGCTGGGATACATGTAGAGCTCATGGACAAATGAGGGGGAAAATAAAAACAAGTCATGGGGTTCTTTCTCCCAAAAGCTTAGTTTTATCTTTTTTTAAAAGGTTTTAACTGGATTCCATTCCCAGTGAGCCCCCCTACATCTAAAAGTGATGAAATAAGTTTTACAGACAAATTAAATAAATTCCTTTATTTGAAATGCAATACTGTTACAATGAAGTGATCCCACAGATGTCACTTTTTATCTTTAATGTCTTAAGAAAATTAATATAAGCATTAAAAGATTAAAATGCTAAGTTCCAGCAAAGAAAATATTCTCCATATTAGCTTTCACAAGCAAAATTAATCATTTTGGATTTGGGCAACAGGGCTTACTGTGGTAGACTATATAGGAATTACACAGGAAAAGAAAGGGACACAAGGATGAAATAAGGGAAAATTCAATTTAGTTTTCAAAACTTTTGCTGGAATGTGCTCCTATCCTCAAAGGGAGAAATAAACTATTTCAAAATAACCCTGAATGCAGTGACGATAACACAGTACTCGGTACACGTGTGGGTGTGTGTTCTGGGAAGGCAGCTGAAAAGTGAGCATCGTTCCTGCCAGAGATAACACAGTGTAATACTAATCACATTGCTACTGGAGATAACATGGTGTAGTACTAATCATCTTTGCATAAAGCAGTGGGAGGAAAGCCACGCAAATCCTTATCTTTTGTTTTAGTAGGGAAGCAGGATTTTCCAGGTATCACTGATATATAACATAAAAATCTCACAGGCTGAGTTGTGGCCATATATATGTGATAATCTCATATGCTGGCATATGCATCCACTCATATGTACCACATACAGAAAATACAGGACATTGTAGTATTCATACAGTGTATCATTCATGTACTGTACAGTCATGCAAAAATACCACTTTCATATAATACATCTTTTCTAGCACAGAACATTAGACCACTGTCTGATGTACCTATTAGAAAAGCTGCATTGTGTTAGAACTTCAACATTACATCACAGAATAATGAAAGGTTAATGCTTTCATCTGTATTTTATGCATTGCTTTCCACAGAGATCCAAAAATAAAACGTCTTGTACTGCATCCTCATTACATAAGTACTATATATATAGCCTATGAGTTCCTCTGCTGTTTCAGAGCAGTCAGAATTGGTATAAGCACTTTGAAGAACGAAGAGGTTTAGTAGAACTTTGTTTTACCCTGAATAAGAACACTGCTTAGTAATGACTGTGTTGTAGAAATGTCAAGGCTGAAATTAACAGTGGGTGGAGATCTCTTTAAAGGGAATTAAGTAAGTGGATAATGGAGATGAAATACTCTTAGTGTGGGAAAAAAAAAATTCCTTGAAATCCAAAAGGAGACAGGTTTTTTATAAACATTATAGAGCAGTCAAAGTAATTTTAAGAGGACTAAGCAAACTCAAAGGAAGTTAAAATAATTTATGGAGCATCACTTAGTACAGCCCTTGATGTTGCTACCTGTGGGTTAGAAGAGAAAGGCAGAATGAAATAGTAACAGCAACATTAGTCAAGGGGTAACATTCCCATCTTCAACTTTCCAGTCTTGAAATTTGGTTCCATCAGAGATTAAGACACAGGCTTGACTGCATATGCTGCATAGATTTTACAGTCATTCACGACCCATATAATACAATGGCAAACATACTCTGAATTTGAAGTGTCAGCTGAGAATTAGGTTTTGTTTTTCAACAAAAAAGCAGGAGCATAAGTTTGTGCTTCTTTAGAGAAATAGCTTGGAAACATGCACCTCTAGGAATGTCACAAAGTTTCAGGCGTCATAAGGGATAAATGTACAAAACTTCAGTAGTTTCAGTAATAAAGGTAATAAATGGTAGATGTCTGAGGTAACCTATAACAAATTTCTCCTTATATTTGTGTTGTTAAAATAAACTCTTTTTGGATCAAACTCTTCCATGGAGCCTAAGAATACATGAAAATGTGGAACTATAAAATTTCAGAGAGAGTTCAGTGATGAACACTTTATTTTTCCCCCACCATGCTCTGGGAAACAGATGAAATCATATACTTCAAAATAATGCTGCTTTCACTATGTCCTAAATAAGTATCTCTGTCCAGGCATTAGTCATGTCTTCTACAATCTTCTAGTATAAATTTTTCCCAGGTAAAGCTTTTGACTTTTCCTCCCTCAACCCCGCCCCCCCCCTCCTTCCCTCTCTTTCATTGTTTTACCTTCCATTCTCTTGCTGTCATTGCACTTTTATACGTTAAACCTCATGTCAATCAATCCATTAAATTTTTTTCATCCAATATTCTGACTAGTTTCCTGTCACAGTTTTGTTGGTTTTTGGTTTTGTTTTTCTTTTTTTTTTTTTTTTTCCTCAGCATCTTTACAGCAAATACTTCTTGGATAAGGGGCCGGCCATATCTTTACTAAGGATTCTGAATCTTGCTCATATGCACAGATATAAACTATTTTTATAGTAACCTTTGTGATCAGAAACCATCTTTTCTTGCCTGCACATACCTTAATTTTCTTTTTTTTGCTAGAATACCTAACAAGTCCCATTCATACAGAGATTAACTGCCTTCAATTTCTCTTCCTCCTTCTCCCTCTTTTTTTTTGTTCTTTTTTTTTTTTTTAATTACGTAATTTTCTTGCCTAGAGCTTGGCAAAAATATCTTCTGAAAGCAGGTCCATATCATGTTTGTGCTGCTGTATAATTAACAGTAACTTTATAAATTAAAACTGTATTTTGGTCAAAGAACTGACATGCAGGCTTGAAAATTCACATATCAGCTTCAGCACAAGCAACTCAATGCAACCAAGATATGAAAATCTATTGGAGAAGCACTCATAAAAAAAAAAAAATGAAGCCTCTAGCGTCACCATCTAGTCAGCACATCATGCTTACATTTGAAAATGACCTGGTACAACTCATTGTATTGAATGAGAGTGTGAGGATGGATCTGGCTCCTCACATTCCTCCTCTTTTTAACTAACTATGAAAGAATGATGGTTTTGAAATTTTTTGATCAGGGTGCTGATTTATTTCACAAAGCATCTTGGTATTTCTTCAATTATCTTGCTTTGACAGATGTAGACAAATGGCTGAAAAGCACATTATCCTCAAACTAATACTAGAAAACATTAGAATTTACTCTGCATTTCATGGCCAGATTTTGATGTATTTGTTTATACTGCATTCTTTTATTACTCTGAAATTGACTTTTGAGTTGATGTGTTTATCTCACTTTTGCTTTAGTGGTAGCTAAAGATCACCTGCACTCGATATGTATGTACCAGTAGGGACTGAGGATGTGAATATGCAAATGTGTACCTCATATATTTGCAAAAAGAGAACAAGGGACAAACTCTCTCTCAAAAAAAAAAAAAAAAAATTCTGGTATATCAATCCCTGAGGAAATGGATTCACATTAATCCAACAAAATGAATAAATATAAGTAAAACATATTAAGAAGATTATATCCTACTCCTTTCTTTTTCTCCCCTTTCACAGAGTTAATTTCCCTTTTCACTATCTTTTTCCACAGCTTTCTCTGTTTCCCCTTCCACCATCCATGCAAATCCTATGGCTAATTGGTTAAGTCCACTCTAGAGTCTAACCATCAATTCCCAGACACAGCATCCTTCACTTCAATGTTTTTGGCTGATTACAGTTGTACTTAGAGGAAAACAAATAAGTATGTATTAACATACTGCAAGTGCTACATCTGCACATGAAAATACACAAACAGATAATTAAACATCAACAAAATATCAATAGGATTAGAGTGTCATGTTGGAACAAATCTTGATAAATCCTTCTCAGTAACAATACTCTAACTACAGCGTCATAAGGGGAATATAAATTTAGCCCATTAAAGTGTTGTTGGACAAAGAAAGACACATTAATACATCTGTTAGTCATTTTCTTACTACTAAGGGACTCTACTATTGTGCTGCAGATGAAAGCTTTGGCCAAGAAGAGATTTGAAAATATGCAAATCAATGCTAACAGCATAATAAATATCTTATTATTCATCAACAACTCCTATATAGGCACACTGATATAGTTTAAACTGTGAGCAGTCAAAAGTTAGCTGATGTTTAGACATACATACCTACAATAGACATTTCTGGAACTGTGGCATGATATGGACCATCCACAAACTCTGGGGCATTGTCATTGATATCTTGAACCTTAATAATGAATTCTGAAGGAGGCTCCAGAGGTTGGTTTGTGTCCCTGTCAACTGCTTGAGCCGTTAGAGTGTATTCAGCTTTTTCCTCACGGTCAAGCCTTTTCATTGCATGAATGTCTCCAGTCTTGTCATTGATCACAAAAATTGTTCCAGCTCCATCTCCTGACAGAATATATTTGATTTTGCTGCTGCCAGGATCCAGGTCTGTGTGTAACTAAAAGGTAAAAAAATAGCATTTTAGAGACAAAAATTATATCCAGAAGTTTGTTTGGTTTTTTTTTTTTTTTTGTATTGGTCTAACATACATTTTGTCAAGCTATTCTTCTGTGCTTTAATCTTAGCACCAGGGATCCCTACCTCAGCTTGAACACACAAGGAGAGTAGGGATTTGTATGCATACTAATCAAAACTGAATGTAATCATAGGCATAATTAGACTTTCTATTTAAAAAGCAGCTGTTATATATATTTTAAATCCCTGTTCTAAAATGTAAATCTCTTCAGAACTATTATCAGCCAAAATGAGAAAGCACAAAATGTCCTTAACCTATTAGATCAAAGGGCAAATGAAGGATTAACAGTAATATGTATTTTAATTTAGTTTCTTATTTTTAGTTTTTACTTTCAGATCATTTTCAGGTGACTGAAAATGGCTGAACAGTGACATTTCTGTAAATATTGTAATAGACAGCATTCACAACAATTTAAGAACCATTATCGTAACTCAGTTCTTAGCATAATTTAAAAGGTTCCAAGTTCTTTATTCTAAAAGTATTTCCTCTGAAAAAAAACCTTGGTTAAAGCAAGTTTCCAGAAATATAAGAAGAACCTGTACACACACCTTCCCATTCTCAGTGCCTCATTAGAAAAAACAATATTTAAATTATACTTTGCTTTTCAAAAAAACTAGATAGGATTATTATAATCTGAAACAGTAGGGTTTTCTTCTTTACTCTGAATTATTTATTTTTTTATTTTATTAAAAGTCTGAACTGGAGAACACTGGGGATAACCAAAGAAATTCCATTGATTTTTTTTTTTCTTTCTTTCTTTTTTTTTTTTTTTGGTAGGCTTAGAGCCAAGTATTAGATGTCAGATTATCTCCAATATTTTTTAATATGTGAGGGCGTGCACACCAATTGGTGGGCCATATGTATTAGTGCCTACACATTCAAAAATGTAGAATAACAACTTAAACACACAGTAAAAACACTTTAAATTCTATTTACTGTTAAATCTAACACACTCAATATGAAAAATAAGAAGTGAAGAAAACATGTAATTAAAAAGCTAACTTGCATTTATTAGTATTTATCTTTGCCTCATAAAAAATAGTCTGAAGGAAACATGTACAACCTGTTTAGTATAGCTGCAACATGCCTTACTACAACTAGTACTAGAGTTGTGTCTGCTCATTTTTGTGCTTACAGCTCAACAGAAATTGTTGTTGTTTAAGCACTTTACTCTTCAATTGATAGCAGTGGTTGCTAGGGCTGGGCAACACTGTTGTTTGATGTAAGAACCTGGTTTAGAGTATTAAAATAGACGTGGAAAAAAACACTTGTAACACTGGCTACAGCCAAACTGTAAGAAGATTTTTATGTCATGCCACAAGTAGATTCTGCAGGTTCTTTAGTAGATAATTGGTCACATACAGTTATAGCTTCAAATTAGCTGTTCAGGAATAAGAGCTTAAAAAAATCATTAAAGGCACCTTACAAAAAAGAAATCTTGAATTGTTGCACTAAGTACAGCGGACAATGGCAGTCAGGTCTGATTTTCCAGTTGATCTGGTTTATTATACATACAAAATCCTGGGCCACCAGTGTATTCTGTGCTCTGCAATAATAGCAGAATTCCCACTGACTACAAGAGGTGTAACTTCATCCCCTGTGTTTTGCTGAGCAACACATTATTACCACACCAGCTATTGCCACACCATTGCTTTAACAACTTTTTAAAAGCACTTTAACTGTGACTATGAATGACTCAATTGAGTTCCCTCTTCCTACCCAACCCGCATGAACACACGTCAAGTGATGGCAGACTCCTTTTCCCAAAAACTTAGTCTTAGTTTTTAGTTTTTTTAGCTACCATCAGCTTTTACTTGAGGACAATCAGCATAATTTATGTAATGTTAATTTAACAGCACTCTCTTGTTGGCTGCTTCTGCAGTTTTACTGCTCAGTAAGACATGTTAATACAGCTTTTTTTTTGGTTTTAAAGGCGATTGTCCTTATAAGCCTAGGACTACACTCAGCCTAGGTTTCAGCAACATAAAAATCTATTTTCAGGGTACCAGAGCCTGTCTAGATCAATCCAGAATCTGTTTGTGTTTTTAACAGATTATTTATACTTTAAGCATCTGCATGATTCCTGAATAAAATCTATACATTTTTAACAATGCATATGAAGGTTTTGGCAGAATATTCATAGCTGAAATACAGTGATGTCAAATCACAGCATTGTCTGGACACACACACAACTCAGCAAAGCAACTGGGAACATCTCAGTTCAGCCAACCACACAGAGCCCTACAGTAAATAGTTACAATCCAAATTTCGAAGAAGGCACTGACTGGATAAATTAGATATTCCACACAGGTATTTGAGAATATTCACAGATTCTCCAATTTGCTATTTGCTAATAAGTTTTACCCATATCATCCAATAGAAGTTACAGTTCATAAATCAGTTTTGGTATAAATTAATGTATAGCTATAAAATCTTTGTAGTGCTGGTAAGATACCAACAGATAAAATGAAAAAAAGTCTACAATTACTATTAGTTGCTTCTTTTAATAAGTTGAAGTCCTTTGTATCAAAAGAAAGTAATAGATACTGTTACTTAAAATATGATAAAATGAAGAGCTAAACATTAAACACAAAGTGGAAGAGCTAGAAGCATGTTATAATCACAAAATTGAAAATGAATCTTATTAGTAGAAGGTTTTTTACCTTATTAGATCAGGTTTTTACACAGAGATTAATAGTGGCAAAAATGGTAGTCTTATTTTTTTCTTTTTTTTTCAGTTCTTTAATAAAGAAAAGCCATAAATACAGTATTAACCAAAATGATATGTACTTTTTAGGGTGAGAATCCAGGTTGACAGATTAATATACCTTTTCTAAAACTTGAAGTTCTACTCCAATATCAAAATATTATAATAAATGACCTACTAAAGAGTCATTTTTTCCCCACTAACGTCATTGTTTGGATTTAGGATTAAAACATCATTGTCTACTTATGAAGTTAAATAACAGAACTGAAGTGAAATTCTAAGCCAGAAAGCATAGTACTTTTTTCCAAGTAGTATTTCCTCTCTTCTACCAGATGCGAATGATAATTTACAGCAATTGTCAAGCTTCAGCAAGCTCTGTTCATGTGAAGGTTAAAGATCATTAAACATATAATTATATAGGGTCTAGGTGAATGACAAAGAGGCATAATGAATATGATAAATGAGCATCAGTTTCTACTGGAAAAGCCTCACAAATGTTCTAAATGTGAAATGGCTTTCCATACCTGTAGCTTTATTTGTTGTGTCTGTGCTTAAATGTTGACCTCTTATTTTTCAGAATGATATCAAGAAATGTAATAAGATTTTCTATTTAAAAAAGGAGGTAACTATAGCTAGTCCTTATGCCCCACTACTAGACACCATCCCCAAAAAAACAGCAAAGCATGTTTGCTGGAAAACTTAATCATGTTCAGAGTGCGTCAAACTCACTTTTATGTGAGATTCAGTTAATTAGACTTCAAAGGAAGTGAAATCTTCCTCCATCACTGCCCTGTCTGTGGGACTATCAATTGAAACATCTCTCTCCCTTACAGTAGCAGATGCAACCCCATCACCCAATTTGTGCCTGGATTTATGGCAAAAGGAGAGGGTTTGGATCCTCTCCTAGTTTTAATGGTGAAGCAGATGCCCTGTATTAATACCCTACTAATGGCTCCCACGGAGCCTCAGCACAGGTCTGTTCCTAAAAAATGAACTTTATTTAAAATAAACCCTCTGAACACTGCAGTGTATCATCATTACTAATTCCCTGGCTGTTCAATGTTCTAATAGAGATGATAATCAATGAAGCCAGTGTTAATGGTAACGGCACACACAGTGTACTGCCACAAAACTAACATTATTTTCTCTAATAATGAATGCACATCTAAAAGTATTGCCAACACGCTATTCAAATATATAACATATTTATAGTCTCCCACATACATACATTACAAACATGCATAATTACAATCAATGCAAGAGAAATTGCAGAGATGAAACTTATTCAAAGAGCCTCTACATTCTGTAGAAGTACTGCTCTGCAGTAAAAAAAAAAGGAAAAAAAAAAGGAAACCATATATATGCATGCTATTGGTAATAAATCCTCCTATTCCTTAGATACTTGTTCATCATATTTCTAATCACATTTTCTTAACAAATACTTTGTTCAAAACTATGTACGCAGGCAAGGACTTAATGTATGGATGAAGGCTGCAGAAGCTCCAAGCTGGCTTTGTGAAATTCTTTTCCAATTGTGAGTGCACAGGGAGATTTATGAGTCTTGTCTGCAGATGGAAACTTTCTCACCTGCTCTCAGTCAGCTACCTGGCAAATCAACAGTAGTCAAAACAACAGCTTGCTCAGCACAATGGATTTCATGTTCGAGCCGTGTGCTCCCTATCAGGACAGCACATAACACACTTGGGTTTGGTCCATGCCCAGACTCAGCAGAACACCACTGACTGGTCTTCGTAGTAGGACTGGGCACTTCAAGTCCTCTCCAGCTGCATTGTTGATACAGACTATCTCATAGTAAAATGCAGGATCAAAGGGAGGATTTGTAACCCAAATTTCCTCATATTAGTATAAAAGTATAAATATATCAATAATTCACAAGATGGAGGAAATCTACCCATTGCAAAAATGCTCCCGGACATTTTTAATTAAGAAAAGAGAAGGCAGCATTATGTAGTCAAGTTTTTATTTGAGTTTGTTAGAAAGTAATTAATTCATCCTCATGTAATTACAAGGGAATTACCTCTTACTTGTTTCAAGGGAAAAGGCATAATCTGCCCTTGAAACTTCATTTTCAAATTTGCATCATTCTCTTTCTCTGGAATCTTTTTCAACAGATTAACTAGTGCATCACTGATTTTTATCTGATATTACATAGATACACACACAACACTCCAACCATCCTAACGCTTCAGGTGCCTCTATTTTTGAACTGTGCTTTGCAATAAAATTCCTGATTTATGAGGCAGACCCCATTGAATGATCTTAGAGACAGAATTTCCATCCTTTATGATTCTCTTCCAAAACTGCTGGATTCTAAGAAGTTGTAGCTTATTCTGCAAAAGTATGGAAGGATTTTGGTGACTTTTACAATCATTTATATATATCCACACTTTCAAAATCTGTAATGCACCTTACTCATCATGTGTTTCTGTTTGTTACTCTGCAGGCTTGGTGGTTTTATTTTTTTTGTTTGTTTTTGTTTGTTTGTTTGTTTGTTTGTTTTTCTAAAAATATGAACATCATTAGATATCACATAAGTGGGGTTTTTTGTGTATTGTTGATATGCTCTGACACAATGGACAATGAGCATGTTTATTGATGACCCACAGTTTAAAAAGTCATTCATAATTAAACCATTACAGATAGATTTAATTCATTTGCACACAATGTAGAATTAATAAAGTGAATGTAATTTCAATTTAATAGAATCTTTCATTTTCTCCACGGGTAGGCTGATCCCATCTTTAGCAATGGGAATTACAGCCTCACAATGGGGAAGTGGAAAGCCAAATATTCTGCATTATTATTCAGGGTAATGACAAATTGGGGCACAAGCTTGATCTATGTGACAATGTCAGTACTTACAACACTTTCAGAAAGGAAACAGACGTGTCTGTGGAAGACAAAGGCTTCACTTAAGATGTGAGAATCATGTAAGTTGAAACCTGTGGAGTAACCGTCAGCAGACATTACTCCTCACACTTCTCAGCTGCAATTTTGTAACCATATTCAAAAAGAATTAAAGCAATAATATCCCTAACACTTTCATTTAAGAGTGTAATCTCTGCTTTTGTCTGCCTCAGTTTCCTACCATATCATTTGAGCATCTTTGATTCCGGATGGCTTCTTTTATGTTTCTGTTTATTCATTGCTACTGCTTTTTTATTCTATTTGATTTGCTAATTTTGTCTCTGTTTATATTCATATTGCAACTGTGCACAAACTGCTTTTCATTGCTTACCTTTTGGTATCATATCATAATACACTAGAGCAAATAGTTCTTTAAAATCTGTAGACAAGTTTTTTTGTTCTAATTCACTGATTATGACCAATGGATGCAAGAAAAGAGCTGAGGAATGTGACCAAATCTTGATCTAAGTCCATCCTGTTTAAAGTGCACTGGTCCTTTCTCTGTGTGTCATGTATCACCCTTCCTCACCTGGCTGAATTAATAATTTTTAATGTCTATTTTTGCTCAGCCTCTTGGGAGAAAAAATACAGCTATACTCAAGTAGTTTCTACAGATTGGAGGAAGAGAGAAACCCATATTTGATGTCACAAAGATCCGTATTAGGAAAAACATCCAGATCGCAGAGCTACCCAAGCCATTCCTAAACAGCTCTACACATCTATCACCAGTTAATCACAGTATTAATTTTTAATTAGAATTGTTATGTATTGCTGATGTTGTTCCACTGAAGGTGTTTCTTTCTGCCAAGGGAAGTCCCTGAGATGAAGGAAACTATGTTCCAAGATGCAAAGTCTTCCCCAAATCCATAATCACACGTTCATCTTCAGTTGTTGCAATGGCAGCACAGACAAAATAACTTGTTTCTATTCTTTGCTATGTTCATTCCGAAGCACGGTCTCGGGTTGATTTTTCTGTATATATTTCTTATATACCTTGCTGCTTTTCAATCCTTATGTTAAGCCAGATGATATGTAAAGCTTTCTGATTTCTTAGTTCTGGCCTAGGCCCCTTCCATTTGGGAATACCATCTGTCTTCCCTTCTGTCCTGAGAATACCACCACCACACATGACCTGTGTCCCACCGCAGCTTGGACTGCTGCCTTTAGTCATTGCTTCCTGCAGCTATTCAACACCCAAGTGTCCTGTGTCAAGTGGCCTCAGATGGCTGGCACCTTTTTGTAGTTGGCTTTCTGCCTAGCTTGGAGTTCATGGAACTATTTCTGAACCCAGACTGCTGTTCCTTTCTCGCGTTCCAGCAGACACTGTTCCTGTAAAAAGGGCTTGATTTTTTTATAACCCAACTGTTCCTGATACTTGGAAACATGCAAGGAAATTTTGTTATATTGCCAAAGAAGAAGCCTTTCCCTTCTCATTTACTTTGCCATTATTTCATCTATACTGTGGTTCACTGCAGGAGATCTGAAAGCTGGGTATAGAGAGTCTCAAAAATTGCATGCAGTTTTAGTCTTGTAGAACATATTCCCTCTTCTGTGTCTTTATGGGGAAAAGAAAGTATCTGTCTGTCATCCCCTACTGTTTGGGGTCAAGCATATACATTAACAATTCCAGTGCTTCAGGCATTATAATTAACAGTGCCTCCTGCACTTGTCACTCTTTTCACAACTCAGTGAAATAGCAATAAAGCCATTTACTCCCTCCCTCCATCTAGTCAGCCTCGGACACAAACTATGCTGTAGTTCCTACTGCCTGTAAGATTGTGTGAAGTCTCCAAACATGACTTCAAAAGATTATTCCCTTTTGGCTGTCAATTTTACTGCCAGCAGAGTCTGTCTTGCTGCTCCTTTCTCAATACAGACAAAAGATGGAGAAGGCTCTACAAAACCATAAACCTTGGGAATTTCCCATTTAAAATGCTAGCCAGAAAGTTTGGCAGTTCCTATATACCAAATCCTTCTCTTTTGTTCCTTTAATCGTCATCATCTTATTCACACTGTTCTAAGTTTTTTGTCCATGTTGTTGGAGCTCTATTTTTTCTTTCCTCTTTAAAAGCTTATTATAACTTGCTAGGCTTCATTCTCAGGCACCGAGTACATTGCACTTCAGTACTAAGATCTCTTTGTGTTTTTCAAATGATTTTCTCAAGTGAATGTCAGAGTAATATCTTATAATGCATACTCTTAGGACTGCAGAAGAGGAATAAAAAAGTTAATCGCTACATACCCACAGCGGTAATTTGAAGGCTGCTTACAAAATCTGTCAAACTAGACAAGCTATAGCCTAGATCAGCAAAAGCAGAAAAAAAGTACAATAGGCCACTGTGGTCAAAGGTGTCAAGATATTTCTATTTTTATAAGCATATTTAAGTTGTCATTATTTTACAGTCCTTCAAGGCTCTGCTTTCAGCTGCTTTCACTACCCTGGCTTCTGATAGTGCTTTGCTCACAATAATTAGGAGGATTCCAGTGATAATATATTTAACCTATCTTCCTTGGGAAGAAAAGAAATCCAAACCCATGCAGAATGCATTTTTATTTAATGTACTCTGTTACTTGATAATATTTAATAGAACAAATCTGAAAACATTAAAATACCTTTTTTTTGAGATAGTTTTTCAAACTTAAGATGACTGCTCAGCATACTTCAGTGTCTGAACATAAGGAAGAAAGTACTGTCTAAAACCACATAATGTGTAAATCTGGCAGGCCAAATAGAAAGCTCTTTTCTAGCAATTGGCTGTCAAACACAACTACAGTGCAGAAATATAAACATCATCTATGCAGCCAGCTTTAAGCTAAAATTGAAAACTGTTGAGAAGGTAACTGAGTGAAAAAAAAGAATTGAAAAATTAAATTGTGAGCACTTACGTGTTGATTATCTTACAAACTATCTCCTTGTATGTGATAATATAACATATTTTAGTGTATTTACACTAATCTGTGACCTGTGCACATGGGCACAGTATAATTTTCTTCTTAATAGAAGTATTTTTCAAGCTACTTGGAATGGGAAAATATACACACCTAGGAAACACTACAAAGCAAATTCCTTACAAGATGGTAAACAAAATATTTTGAAGATCCATAGTAAACACAGTGCCATACATCAGAATAAACAGATATAGGATGTAGATAATTCGACTAGCTTTCCCCATTTTCTTGCAATTGGATGTTTATTAGGGATAACTTATACAGACCTGCAAGTTATTCAGAATCACATATTTGAAACTAGTTATTATGATTTCATGCAATTTCACAAGAAATTATTTGCCATGTCACTTGTTTGGTTTACAAAGCTTCCTGATGTAATTTTCCATGAAATCATGCATTCCTGTGAATTTCCTACAAACTGACTTGCAAAGGTTATGTCTCACATAATATGATCAATATGCGATGCCACCAAATTTAAAACATGTTTTTAAACCTTTAGACATAGATCACAGCTTCTGCCTTTGTTAATACTTTTCTGGAAGAATTGACAGAGGAGAGAACACAAACCATTACACTTAGACAATGTTAAATACACAGAAATAAGCAACTGTGCCCACTCCAGCAGTGTTTGATACTTGGTAATGTACTACCTCTGATTCTCCAGCAACCTGTATTGAGTCCTGCAGCTCCCTTCTCAGTATACACAGAGACTAAAGTCTCAGTGACAATTATCACTTTCTTTGGCACATCAGATAACCTGACCTGTTTCCAAGGAGGGAAAGATAGCAGTGCTGTGATTATAAGTGTGGGCGCTATTTGAAGTACTTAGGTCATTTGCTATAAACACATATCCTACCAGTGATTCGAAACATCCAAAGTTCGGAGTCAATGTCCTATCAGAACAGAAACTCTGGCTCAGCATACAGACAAATTGTATACAAACCAGTATTACAAATGCTGTAAGAGAGTAACATATGTCAATCTCAAAATAGCCAGAACCCATACAGACTTTGCAATAATTTTGTCTAGACCTCCATCCAAGTCATCTGAGCTCATGGTGAAGATTCCTGTGGGAGGCTGGAGGAGACATCTGTACTAATTTAATGATGGTTGAATCACTGTTCGTTTTCTCTACCCACATAAGCTTGGTGGTGCTCACATTGCCTACGAGCACAGGAGAGCCAAAACCCCCTATGGGGTCCAGGCTCTTCCCATTCAGCTTTTCTTTGCATTTCTCTACCAGGACATACATCTTGGAAAGGACAGGCGACCAGCTACCCAGCACTAACATCTTCTGGGGTTGTGAGGAGCAGACAAGATGCACAATACACACTAGACTGAAGTTAATAGGCAAAGAAAAATTCCGATTTCTCAGAACTTCTTTTCAAATGATATATGTACTCCCCCTCCTTCAAAGAACTGAATATTCGTTTGCCCACTCGAGAATGTAGTGGTCATAAAAGGAACAGCAGAGGAGGGAAACAGCTGCATAAGGGAAATCCTTGAAGATCTCCAAGGACGCTGCTGAGGTTTCTCTAATAAAATTAGTTCAGGTACCAACTCAAAGGCCTCAGAAAATAAAAATAAAAAAAAAAGAACTTAAAAAAGCAGTTTAAAAAGGTAAGAAGGAGGTACAATACTGAGAACTGAAGTTTTTAAATGATCCAAATTATATCCTAGATAGAAGAATGACAGAAATTCCAAATATCTTATGTACATTTCTGCTATTTATCTGAAAGAATTCTACAGAGAGAACCAAATGACAGGTGGTTAGTTAGGCAGCTGACAACTGCAGAGTCAGTACTCATCTATAAATGATTATTAATTACTTGTATTACAATAACACATAGAGGTCCTTGTTGACACAACAGCTCAGTTATACTGTGTGCTGCAACCTTCACTGAGCTTTCTTCACTGTCCTCTGTTTATGATGAAATATAAAATGTTGTTGTTTTTTTTTTCCCCTTCCATTTTTCTGAAAAAGAGATAAGGAAGAACAAACCTAGAATACATAATTTTAGAAATTAGTTTTTAAGACATTGGTTAATTTCCACAATAACTGCCTATGGATTCAGTATGGCTCAGACTCATGGAAAATGATGAATTCTTGAATAAACTTCTAGTCCCAAGGTGACTTTTATTTTTATTTTATTTTTTTTTTAACGTGAACAGTTTTAGGATTTGATATAAGACCCTATAGGACCCAGGAACTCGTAGCAAGAGTCTTTGTTTCAAATTTCAAGCGATACCAGACAAAAATCTTTGAAACATATATAGGGTTATAAAGAAAGATACAGAACCAAAGACACCCACTCTAAAAGGAAAAAAAACCTCACAATTGACATCTAGTTATTAATTCATATTATGACTTCACAATTTATAGTTCAATTAATACTGGAATATACCACCAGCTTACAAGTTTATATTTTACATTTTTCTGGTAATTAATAGATCCGGTGTAACTGACTTTCAACAAACTAGATAAGTATTGAGATTAACAATTATCTGACTGTGAGATAATAAAGTGTTGAAAATACCAAGACCGTGAAGTAAAGTAAAATATTTGAGATTATTTATCAAGTCAGTAAAGCTGCCTTTTCACATTTACTCAAGATATAGAAGATGAAATATTTTGTTTGCTTATGAAGATGGGATCATTTGATATGTAAATGGACATTGATGGTAAAGTTAACTGAAAAGATAATCTGCTGTATGATCTTCTTCAACAAAATATTAGCCATATAAGTGCACAGTTGCTCTATTCTATTATGGATATTCTGACACTGGAATGGGATGCCCAGGGAAGTGGTGGAGTCATCATCCCTGGAGGTGTTCAAAAAATGAGTAGATGTAGCACTTGAGGCTATGATCTAGTGGTTAGGGAAATGTTAGGAGGAAGGTTGGACTTGGTGGTCCTAGAGGTCCTTTCCAACCATGGTGATTCTATGATTCTGTGACACAAAACCTGATACAGCTAACAATCGTTTCTTGGCTTATCAAATGTTAACTCTTTTGACACAAGTTGAGATCATGGCCAGTCAACTGTCACAACTGCAACATGATTATACCAAACTGTTTTCCCGCCCATACTGAAAATTCAAGGCCATATTAAATATTTCGCTACTGACCACAGTTAGTTTTTGATTTTGTGTAAGTTTTTTAATCTGTTGGACCATAGTTCCCTGTCCCAGCTACACCAGCTCCACCAATAGGTAGCTTTTCTAAGAAAAAAAAAACAGGAGCCCATAGGATGAGAGTGTTTAGAGCTGTCATTTTCACCAGCCAGGTGCATAACTGCTTCTAATTATACAGCATCAGTGCCAGCAAGGTGGACAAACAAGGAAGCCCTATAGGTTCTCCAGTCTCCTTTTCTTTTCCCATGACAAAGTATGACATAGTGGTAGAAGAGGTTCAGACATTTTCAAGGGAAAATAATTAGCCTGAATACAACCCTGCCCTTCTAACCATTACCAAACCCATGCAATCTCAGCCTGACAAGGAGAAAACACACAGCAATTTTGGGGGACTGCAACAGCTGCATTTCCTATAATAGGACAGAAATTCCTAAGGAAAGCCAAGTCTCTGACTGAGCTATGTATTCTACTTTTCTTTCATATATTATTGATATGCAGGCTTAATAAACAGTTCTGAGTCTGTGAAAGAATCCAAAAAGACTGAAAAATTCTTACGTTTGTCAATTGTTAGGAATATGTCATGAACAATCCCTTACAGATGAGTCACATTCATGGAGACTGTAATGTGCATAAGTATTGCTAGAAATAACCACATAAAGATTCAGTTCAGCTTCTTAATTTGTGAATACCATGGATTTCTAACAGTTGACCTACAATTTAAAACTTTTGTATGCTGTTTGCCGGTATGGTCAACTCTGCACTCAGCCCAGTTCTAACAGTTCAGATGAATGCTACAGTAATCCTCTAAAACTAGACAGAATGTACATTTCTGAGACAGAATGGAAGTCAGTAGTAAAGCTGTACTATATACAGTGTACTTACTCTTTATAGTTTATAAAGAACTTCAGTGTAAGAGTTAAATAGTTATAAGTCTGACATCTTTCACTAATAAAAAGGAATGAGGTTATGCAGATTAGGTGATGGATAATAGAGAAAATGTGAGAAGAGTGTAAAAAGCCTTTGTCTAAAGCATGCTATAGTATCACAAGGGGAAAAAAAAAAAAAAATCAATCCTCTCAGATTTCTTCTGTCTGCTGAGTTATAGTTCCAAAGAGACAGGGGTAGTGAAAGTCAGAAACATCAGCCAGTCTGGTGGATGAAACCAACCAAGAAATAGTAATATCTAGAGCAAACAAACAGGAAAGCAAGAAGAAACAAAAGGAAGTAAACACCAAGCATATGGTTCCTAAAAAGAAACAGAAGAAAGCTACATGATTGTTAGGCAATTTACATCTTGCAACAAAAAATGAAGTTGCGAACACTTACCTTCCAGATGCCAGTTTACTGATTACAAGATGTGTCTGGGTTTTTCAAAAATTATTTGTTATAAAAGACAAACCACAGCCTTATAAATACCTAAAGCGAAGAGGAAAAATCCCCCAACAATCTATGTACACTTGTGATAATATTCACTTTAAGGGTTACCTAGAGAGTTCTACATTTGATAAGTATTTTTTCTTTCCTTTTTGGGTACTTGTCTACATGAGATTTGACAATTAGCGAATTTTTAAACCTGTGTGGAGAAACAATGAAGCAGTCCCTCACCAACAAAGGGATGGGGGAGTTGCTTGATGGGAAGTAGCTCTTCCAAGAGGTCTGCATGAGAAAAAAACTAAAATAGCAGCTACATAAAATCAAGGAGAATAGAAAGAATTAAATTCCTGAAAGATGTGCCACAAGTTTTTTTGCAAAGAAAACATAGATTTGGAACAGATTCCTTGACTGCAGATGATAGTAACTAAATAAATGGAAACAAAATATGAGATCAATAGAAAGCCTCTGAGTTTGTGGTGTTGGTGTTTTTGTTGTTGTTGGGTTTGTCGTTTGGTTTGTTTTTTTTTTTTTTTTCCCCAGACATAATACCTGATTCAGCTCTCATTATATTCAATAGTGAGTGTATTTCTTTGCTAAGAATACTCCCAAACCTTATTTATTCTGCCTGGAATCTTACTGCCAAGCTCATTTCTTCTCTCTCCCTGTGGCTAAAGGTCTCTTCTGGCCTGATTCTCTTCTAGAAGTGACAGTTTATATTGATAGCCCAAGCAAAGAGAGTCATCATCAAACTGGCCATGTCATTCAGCCCCGGGGTGCAATGCTGACAGTGATCACGCATCCTGAATACCAGCAATTCACTCAGAGCTCTGCACAAACCAGAGAGAACCTTTTATTTGTCTTTCTGCAATCAATTTAACCTTATCGTCATCTACACCTTAATACAAGGACATCATGTACATTTCTCCACCATCTGAACGTACCACCACAGGAACTGAACGAGCATCACCCCACCATCACAAAGCAAAAATTAATTTTTCTTGCCATTCTGCTGATGGAGAAGGAGCCACAGAAATAAAGAGGCCCAGTATTCACAATAAACCGAGTAGCTGAAGGTCGTAAGGATAGCTGCTCCAGACCACTAAGAAGCCACACCCAAAACACCAGCTTTACCCTTGCCACTGCAGATATTGTTTCTCCTGTATTTTTTTTTTGGACAAGAATAATGATTCAGTGACATTCACATCAACCATTCACCTGCATATTACTGAAAAGTTGATTTAGGAAACAAATACAGGTTTGGGAAATGATCAATGCAGTGTTTTTTTCTGAACATTCCCTTCCCAGAATGATCCAATGTTATTTTACATTCAAAGGATTTTAATGCATGTATATGCACTAATTTAATTCTTTTAATGTATTAAACTTTTTAATATGTTCAAAATAGAAATCAAATGCTTCATTTTGAATTATTTTCATTTGTTATCATATTAAGGTGGATTTTTTTTTCATATAATAAAAATATAATGCCTAGTCCCCCCAAAATTTTTGATATTCCAAACATTTCTATTTGGAGTGACACAAAAGTATTTTTTTCTTCCCAAACTTTCAAAACGGCACACGAAATAAAAATCTGTTACTCATCTCAGAAGAAGTGAGTCCTAGTAGAATTAAATTCTTATTTGCTTTAAAAGGAAAAACAGTCCTGCAGCCTACACAAATACTCCAATTAAACCTTTACTTCCAACAAAAATAAAACTATTTCATTCCTTTTGTTTATCGTAATGTAATTATTTTCCTTATTAGAACCAGCTTTATTTTAATGTGTTAGTGTTTTTATGCTATGACTCATTCTGAAGATACTGGAGCAGCTTTCTGCCATGTCTCTTCTTCTACAGCATCACAAACATAATTAAGACGTACTTACTGTGATTGTATTTCAGCATATACAGATCAACATATATTTTGCTCTTAGGTATAGAATCCCTATTGTTCACGTAATTACTATGAAGAAATAATGCAAATGAGCCTACTGGAGATAATTATTGGACATTCTTTTTAACTTTATAATGTTATAAACAAGAATTGGCATTCCACCCAGGGGTGGACAGAAAACATCCATTTTACTAAATGCTTTAAAGACTTCAAATTAACAGAAGCTAAGTGACCATTGTAATCATTCATCTAGTACATATTAGTATCTCTAAAATCAGATCTTAGATTGTGCTCTCGAATTATACAGCTCAAGATATCTCTGATTAGTGTATCTTCACAAGCAAAATCCAGTATTGTGCTCTGTGATAAAGGACAACACGTGTATGACTTGGCAGCTGCCTGTACAATTTGAGTGACAGCAGGACAAGTTAAGACTGGAGCAAAATCCATATTTATAGTACCTGCTGAGAGCACTTCTTAACCTGTGTAGGATTTAGAAACACCTTGAAATTATTTTTTTTTCTTAGTTTACAATGAAAGTCTTTGAACTACAATACACAATGATAAACACCCACAAACTAAGTTCTCCTAATTTAGTTCCCTTTCATTCCCAGTAGCAGAATTCCCTTGCAGTAGCTCAGAAATCCACAGACACCACAGAGAAATCTTGCCTGTGAAGACAACCATTTTCTCCCAGTAACAAGCTCTATTAATCACATCCAGTTGTTGTCACGGTCAGAAGGAGTGTGGAGGCACAAGGCACTGCAGAAGTCTACCTCTGAAATGGATGGGCACAACTGACTCCTGCCACTAGCCCAGCTGACACTGTTTAGAGACAGGGAAGTGACAGGGTCATCCCATGGTGTCAAAGCCTCAGATGTTCAGTCAAACCAATCTCTCAATTTTTGCTTTCTTTTTTTTCCCCCTCCTAGCGTGCCTTTTCTTCACATTATTTGGACTACTGTGCATAAAGGAATATCCTGCTGCTTTATCTAATACCCATCTAAAATTTTTCTTGAGTACTGTGCTGGCTGGGATGTGCAAACCATGTGCACCAAAGGAAAAGATAACAAGGGCCATTCTAGATGAATGATCCCTTAGGCAGGGTCACCACTGGTGCCATCTGAATCATCTGTAAGGCACTACAGGAGGTTCCCTGGACTTGTTCTCTTTCCTCTGCTCTCATCAGCTCAGGCTGAGTCCACAAATACTACAGGGGCATACTCTTATCTTGGATAGGACATCATCGTGAGGAAATTCATAAACACCAAGTATACCAGAGAGAAGCCTGATAAACTTAACCTAAGGTGAAATGTCAATACATAAGCATGCCTGAAAGCTATTGGACAGTGTTTTGGGAAAGGAAAAGGTATGATTAGATTGTCTATCTTCTTATTTCTTCAACAGGCTCTTCCTAATCATTTCTTCCTGCTTATTTCCCAGAGATCCTAATGTGACCTAAGGATTTTAGAACACAAGTTTTGACAGACCTAAATAATTCCCAACAATTCTTGTGCACAGCCCTTCTGTTATTGCTTTGAATATATTTAACCAGCAAATGAATTAGACTGAGTTGGCTTATGGGTTTTGGAAATAACTCCTAATTTTTGAGGATCTTTTTGAAATTATATATTTGTAATGTGGTCCATATTTTTGTCCTTTCAAACAGAACAATTGAAATACCAGCTCTCCTCTGAATGTGCCATGATATCTTGATGAAGTACAAACTACCAAAAATGGAGATACAAACCAAACGTAAGGTCAAAGAAAGCCATTTTTATCTATGCTGCATGAGTAGGCTCTCACATAATTTCAAATGCAGAAATGTACTCAGATATCTCACTACACTATGTAGTAACAATTTTTGGTCTATACCTATGCTGAAGAGAAATCCAAAGTTATAATTATTCCAACATTCTAAGAATTTCCTCAAACGCCAGTATTGACAAAGTTGTTCTTTGAAGCTATGTTTTAATTTATATTTTAGTGGTATTTTTTAAGCAAGGGAATGGAGGAAGAACTAGAATTATATTTGTTCACATGTAACGAAAAAGCATTTTTGAGAAAACCAAAATTAAACTTCAAGAGCTTTGATATGTTTTGGGTTTTTTTTTTTTTTGGTGCCTGCTTGTATTACAGAAACGGAAAGGAATTTTATGTGATGCATATCTAAACTCCTTCAAGTTCTGTAGTACGTGAGTTTGAATTAAGTTAGCATTATTTTTGAAAGGCTAAGAAGTGCAACCACAGTTTAGCTCTGTTCAACCAAGCAGCCTCTGTTCTTTGAACTGACAGAAGCCTTTAAGTGCAAAAGCTTGGATAAGCTGATAAAGATGAAACCAGCCACATCTGCAGTTACTTAGATCCAATTCAATTCAGCCCTATCATACTACAAATCTCACACATTCATGCACATTTTAAAACAGTATTACTGGGGGGTAGTAAATAACAAGCTTGCACAGAAAATGAGATCTCAGACCAAAAGAAAAAAAAAAAAGATTTTTTTTTCATGGTTCTTGCTCCCCCAGAATATAAATTGTCACTACCACAATAAACTCATCATTGTGAATTAAAAATCCCAGATAATTTTACTGAGTTCTTAATTAGAAATTTCCCTTTGAACACTGAAAAAGCATTCCATACTCAACATTAAACTAAACAGAACAGAAAAGCAACATATTTGATACATTTCCTTGTTGCTGCATTTACATTTGGCTAATATGAAGGACTGTACATAAAGGAAAAAGAGCAACAGTGGCATTACCCTCCATTCAGTCCTACCGACACTAGGAACTCTGACGCAATACAGAAAATGGGCTACTACAAATTATTGTTTAATTTCCAGGAGAAAAACAGGTTGTTGGGTCCATTTGGGACCTTGCCCCCAGTATGAAGGTCATTGAGACGAAATCTACTAGTCAGGTACCTTTTTAGTGAGCTAAGAAGCCCCAAATATCAGGGCAATCAGTACAGAAATGAAACCACACCACCATACTGGCCCACAGTGGCCAAATCAGTTGAGTAAATGACTTTTAGTAATCTGGCATAACATAGCCCAGCTGCATTCTGTCCTCCTTGTGGACACAAATGAATAGAAACTCCAGATGTAATTGGCCCATGCCCTTACCAAAGTTAACGCAACTTTGTAGTGCCAACAAGTTTTGTGACAGCTTTTAATTAAAAGAGATGATTCAGGTAATTCCACCTTTTTTTTTTTTTTTTTTAATGTGGCTACCAAAAGCACAAAAGTAATTTAGTATTTCAAAGTGATTTTGTAAAGAGAATAGCTGTTAATGTGGAATTGTTAAGCAAATAATTTCAGGACAAAACCATTCTGCGATGCAGTCATGGGAAGAGGTCACATATGCAAAACTGAGCTTTGCTCAATTGATTTCTAATTATAAAGTCAGAGGCTCTAGAGTTTATGGTTAATAGTCCTTCCCTTTAGTCTGAAAAAATAAACTTACAGTATATGCTGACACAAAAATACACATACACACAAACCACTTCTCATTGTTTTAGCAAGCAAGTATGTGTCCTGGCACTATTCAGCAGAGGATGAATCAGACAATGCCTCACTGAAGGCCATCTATGGAATTAAGCCTACAACGCCTCACTGATGGCCAGCTGTGATACAGCAAATTGCTCCTTAGAATAAAGGTACAATAACGTCTGTTTGGAGAAAAAAAAGAAGCCACAGGCAGATTTTACAAGGGCTGAATAAATTTAAATGCCAATATTGTATAATTACATAATTTCATGTTTTCCTTTGTAAAAAGATAGTGACTAAGAATTTCATGTACTTAGTTCATTCATTGTGACCAACTCTAGACTGCCAAGACATCTGAGTTTCTTGTCTCATTTCATCTTTGCATGAAACTGGGCAATTTTCAGGGGGAAAGCATGCCAAATAGTACAGTTCTACTTATTGAGTGTGCTCAACAGAAGGATCCTTTCTGAATGCGTTCTGTACCTTCATCATAGATGAAAGTGGCATGAAGGTGAATGTACCTTGTCTATAACAGGAACAAATTGGAAAAATCCTCAATTAATACATGACGTGCAAGAGCATTTGGTCCGCAAGCCTACTTATTTTATACAACAGCTATGTTCAATGTTAGAAAATTATGATTTCTTCTGAGTTCATAATTTTATAATGATAAAATGCTAGCACATTCATAAGCACTGTGAATCTTTTTCCTGGAGAATCTAAATTCTGTGCTGTGCTGCGTGATTACTCAAACAATAAATTACTACTCCTCACGACAAGAACGGAAGAGTTGTGATCTATATAACTTGTCATCTTTATCATTGATATTTACAAATGAATGCATCTAATGATTTGGCTGCTGGAAATTGCACCCTGTAATATTTGCTAAAACTTAGTCATATTCACTATATTTCTCTAAGCTGTAAAAAAAAAGTCACAAATTACTTTGCAAAAAGGAAAATATTTTCTTAAGAAAACGCCACTTCTGGGCTTGATTTTCTGCTGCATTATTCCACTTGCACGTCTATGAGAATCAGCAAAGCAGAGATGACATATCCTGAAGAAACAGGTCTTTCCTTGCTCTGCTCCAGTCCCCTTATCACCAATTCAAAGTTACACAAAGTGATCTGGAAAGCAATGCCATGAATTCAGCTGCATATATCTGAGTAACAGGTTTTTAATCATGTATTTCTAGTAGACCAGCTTGCAAGCCAGCAGTCAAATATTGTGGTGGCATCACCCACAGATGTTTCACAGAAAGTGAGACACAGGGAGTTGTCAACCCACTGTGAATCAATTTATTCATTCTCACCAACTCTCCAGTCAATTTAATCCTTCAAGGTGCAAATTAGAAATACAGATGTATTCTCCAAAAAGCTTTCCAGATTCAGGTTTTTAAAAGCAACTTTAGAACCTCTTGGCTCTCATCCATTGTCGAATCAGTTTTAACACTGGAGGAATACTTCCGTAGGGTGCCACATCTCCAACTTTGAAGTGAAAGTTATAAGCATGTATTTGTATCAGTTATTATGTCTCTGCAGACATAAAGTCCTAAGACTTCACAGCAACAGTCAAGACCTGGCAAAACACCTTTTGACTTTCATCCACTTCTGGCACAAGTGGAAAGTGTAAAGCTCTAGACTATGCCATTGTCTTAAACTATGTGTTTGACACTGGTAGTACTGGAGAGCAGCAACTAGACAACTGCACCAGTGAGAAAGAACTTTAGTATTTTTTCCCTGTGCAGAACAGTAAGATCTCTTGCACTAATTCAGCCTATATTCCACCTGCAATGACCTGAAGTAGAAAGTAAAAGGAAACAGGAAGCTGAGTCAATAGATTATATAAAAAAGACATTACAGGTCTGTGATGTGATGGCATGATCAGCAACAAAGTATAAACAACTCTATGTTACATCTGTGGCAGACACTGTAAGCACTGCTAAGTGGAACTATGTTCCTGTAATTTGCTTGTATTTGCTGTGAGAACTTGCATATAAATAAAGCAATAGCAATCTGTCAGCTTTTCTACTACCCTAATACTTAAAAACTTTTTTTTAACATTGTAAAATTACACTAATAACAGTGCACTATTAGTTTGATGGATAGAAAGTAGATCAAACTGACTTGCCTAGCTACGCCTCCCTTTGGCCTAACTGTAACCACTATGTTAGGGCAACTAACTCCAGTAGGCTGCTCTACTGTTCTGGGTTATCCATTGCAACACTGGTCTCTCTTGATACTATATTTCAGAGGATGAAAACAGAAAACTCTGTAGCTAAGAAGCAGCAATGAAAATATTCCATTCACAATATGCTTGCTACTCTTTTATTTAGCTAAGACTGCTTGGAGCGAAATATTTCATTCTAGCTCAGAGATACTGCTAAAATTTTTATTAATATGCATTGTTCTTTCTTTTTAAACCTTACAAAATTGAATCTGAAATAACACTAGCTTGGATTCTGAAATGTGATTACAGCTGAGAAAGTATGATTTTCTAACAAACACAATGCCAATGACATCTCCTCATTTTCATATTCACTCTTTAATATGCAGATAATAATGATGCTACATGAATGTAAATACCAGAGAATCCATTTTAATCTAGAGAGTCTATTTTAACCAGGAGATGAGAAAAAAAAAACGTATACATACAGATATAGAAGTATAGAAATCCTGTATAAGAAGTCATACACATACAGAGTTTACAGGTTTATTACTGCCAGTGAAATCTTGCCTCGCTCTTTCAAATAGCTGTATGATAGTGACTCAACCAGGGTGAGCATCAGCCAAATCCAACCAAAGGAGGGAAAACAAAGCATACATTTTTCATTGTGTTTATGGCACATGAATGAACACTCTACTCTGACCAAGACTTTTTCAAGAGTATGGAAAGTATGTGCTACAAACGCTTTAGGGTGCTCCATGAATTACCGTTTCCTCTGGAGCTACTGAAAAGGTTTGTAATAGACTCTCTGTCTCCAGGGAAACTTTTAAAGCAGAAACAGAATTTCAACAATATTTTGCAGGTAGTATGAAATTGTTGCTATAAACTTAACTGCAGATGCACAGCTTATATTTAAACTGTATTTTCAGAACAAAGAAGTAAAAAAATCAGTTTTGAAGGGGTAAGCTTATATCCAAATTAATAGAGCAGTGCATGCAGCTGGTGGACCTACAGCTAATGTGGTACTTTTTAGAGCTTTTAACACACATTGCTGATTGTTTGCTCAAGGCATATGGTTTGAACGAGCTGGGCAGTGCACAGTACAGCTGGCAGGCTAGATATCAAATTCTGGCAAAAAGCCTTAGAGTTATGTGTGACTAGGTATCAAATCTGCCTGAATTTTATGTTATGATTCTACCGTATTAGTGTAAACTTGAGGTTACTCCAGATTTTACTACAGTAGATACCATTGCTTCTAATCCTGCAGCAATTAGACGTAGCTGACCTCTGTTGTAGAGGAACAGTCTTAAAAGGGCAAAAGGCTTTTTTCTAGAGCAAAATAATTATGAAAAGCTTTTATTAAACAAACCCAGTACTTTCAAAATGGGCAAGTATCATTTTCTCTAGTGCACAGATTGGGAAAATGTGACAGGTGCTGTTCCAAATACACATTCATTTCAATCAAGCAAAGAATGGGAAGGTTTTGGCAGCTTGTCTTGGTTTTCACTATTACTTCCCACAACCTAAATCAATGGTTTCAGCCTCAGCTCTGACATTCAGAGAGGTCTAACAAAATTCTCCAGCCATATCTGAATACATCTTTTTTGTATTAATTTAATAAATGAAGCATCATTTTCAGACTCTCAGCATAATAAGCTCTCATTTGCACTGAGTAGATTCATAAATTCACGCTGTTAAAAACTGTGTTCATCAGAAATGGGCCAGCCTCCTATGGTGTCCATTCATATTCCAGTTCTGAACTCCAGGAGGGTGTTTGCTAGTCACAACTGTTCAGTTATTATTACAAAGTTTCCTTTATTGCTGCTTGAAAGGCCAATATAGATACTAAGAGTGACTCATCTCAAGGTACATACGACTGAGTATATATTCACAGTTTTTCAGTGAAGTGCATCACATTTTCATACCATATGAGCTCAGTATAATGAATTAAGATGAATACTAACAGAAATAGAGATGCAGCAAGTTCCCCACTACCAACCTGCATGGTTACATAGAAGTACTATGCAATAAAATGTGTGTTGTAATGCAAATGCTTGCCTGGACTCAAAGAGCATTTCAAGAACAATAGACCTTTCCCAGAAAAATAAATAAAACATCACATAGCCTCTAACCCTCTCAAATATTATTCTCTTAATAAGAATATTCCCCGTTTCCAACAGAAGTCTCATAAGTTTGTGAGGCTGACTAATAACTTAAATAACTGAACAGCTGCACAATTCTGCAAGAATATATTTCGGTAATAATAAAAATTAATTCCTTTGAAATCTTTTTTGCTATTCCCACAATCCTTTCTTCCTACTCCCTAATCAGTTCTAATGATAATAATATTGATCATGGGGTCAACACAGATATGCTAGACTTCAACTAATTGAAAGTAAACAGGAAAGGATTTTTAATTTATTTTTTATCTATATCTCAAACTTCAGCTTCCTTATACACTTAAGGGCATATAGAGAGGGAGAAAAGTAAGCATGAAGAAAAAAGGTTGCATATTCTTGTAGCAGAAGTACTGCCACTAAGTTCTTTGCTCTTTTGAAGATGACCCCATGAACAATGTGCAAAGGACACTGTCTTACAGGACAAAAAGATCCAAACAACAAAAATGCCAAACATATTGATGTCTGTGGATGTTCATTTGAGTTGGAGTGAATCATAATACAACTACAAAGGACGTATAGTACCATTTCTGTATCAGCAAATAATACAATATGCTTGTACGAGTTCATGGGCAAGCTCTTTTGAAAGATGGTATGGCACATGTTCTGACACATGTAGGTGAGCATGCCACACCTCAGACTTTCCTGCTTAGGTCGAGTTTCTGTACTGTAAGGTTGATTTTTCATTCCTTTTAATTTTTTTTTTTTTTTAAACTGGGCTAGACTACTAAAAAAAAAAATTAAAAAGTCTTTAAAAAAATTCCTAAAGAAAAGTCTTAAAAAAATCTTTTCTTTAAAAGATTATTAAAAGAAATATTTTTTTTTTTTACTGAGTAGATTATTACCCAGCCCCTAAGACTTGACAAAACGTCTCGATATGCATTCCTTTACCAGCAAGGCCTGACTTACAGACACACTCCAGGTGTCTGTAAGCTTCACAATAGCAACTAAACCAGTAAATAAATAATATTAAAAGCAGCTATATACAAAATAGACTGAAGTAGGGTTCAAAGAACATTCAGAGGCAATAAGGCATGTTCGAGGCCATGTCACCTACAATGACAGGGTTTCGGAGGATTACAAAAGTTTATTTCCTAAGCCATTCTCAGGTCAGCTAGGTACCAGGTCCATTTCAGGTCATTCATCTAGCATTAGTATGGACATTAGCAGATGGCTTCCTAGGTTCACAAGGAGACTCAGAAACCTACCAGCAGCTTTAGGCAACGATGTCTAAACTCCCTCTGTACCTCTGTAAGAACGAAATGCCTTGTTCCAGGTCTGCGGGAAAGCCGCCAGCCGTCAGTGTGCGTGTACTTCAGCCTTCCACCTCACCTGGTGTAAAACAGACACACCCTCTCTCAGAGTGCCTGGTGCACAGAACCACACAGCTAGCTTTCAGAGAACACAGAAACGTGCTGGCAATTTCCTCATCCCACATTTTACTCATATAATTAGGCAGATATTTGAAATTCCTCTCCCCCAAGACCAGAACACTGAACATCAGATTTCACCTCTCTTAATTCCCTTCCCCTAGGTTACCCCATTTCTTTTTATCCTCGTTCTTTATTTTGCTCCTTGATATTTAATTTCTTGTGAAGGGAGGATCTTTAAGAACAGACCCACCTTGGACTGTCAGGACCCCTCAAACAAAGGCCCTCTCTCTTCTGGAGGAGGACTAGTGGACTGACATATGAACCTAACGCTGGAAAGGATCCATATAGACTCTGTGTTAGAGGTACCTTCTGCCTGGGCTGAAATTCCAAGAGGAGACAGGTGTTCTGAGTTTGTTCTATCAGCAAATAAACTCAACACATTATCAAAACTATTAGCCAAGTTCCATCACCTCCATTGCTGTCTTAATTCAGGTTAAAAAGATAGGTTTTTCATTGATGGCTTTTGTTTTGTTTTGGTTTGGTTTTTTTTATTTTTTAATCATACTTATATCAGACTTAAGAAACTAATTACTGAATAACCTATTTACAACCTATTTATAACATTTCCTCAGTAAATTAAGGCAATGATTAACAAATAACACAATAAACAAATGTTGTGGTTTGAGGCTTGGAA
>NW_008602826.1:0-1573 GCF_000691845.1 Merops nubicus | reverse complement strand
TGTCTAAAGCCACATGAGTTAAATTGTGCCCTTTGAACATTTAAATAACACACTGCTATAAATGTGTGTATGTGAGTGTATATATATATATATATATTCAATACATTTTAACCAGCAGGGAGCCCTGCTCACCACAGAGGCAGCTGCGAGGTCCAGCCTTGGCTCCAGCTGATTTTTACCATGTACATCTAAGCAACGAGCAGAGAGACCCAGGAGCAGACGTTTAGGAGAGCAGCTTTTGGCCGGATACTTGGGCATCAGGGGGACTTAGACACGCAGTGAATCAGGCAGGAAAAGCATTTGGGTTTTGAGGCTGTACTTTTTTGACTGACAGCCTCCTGAAGGTATCCTGTGAGCCCTCCTGCATGGACAGAAGATCTCCCAGCCTCACAAGGCTGCTGGAGACCTCCTGGTCAAAGACCCCATGGTGCTGCAATACCCCATGGCCACAGAGATGTGTGCAGACCTCAGGGAGGACGACACCAGCCATGCTCTCTAAGGTGCAGCAACCCCACGGGTGAGAAGTGAGTCGCTGCCCCTGCAAGGGGATGGCTGAATGCCAGAGCACTCCCAGCCCCTGCAGGCACTGCCCGTGGGGGCTGCTCGCTGCAGAGCCCTGGGGAAGCCTCACGGCACGCAGCGTTCCCCGTTACCTTCCTCCGAGTCCTGGCCGTCGGTCCCCGTGCCCCGGGTGTCACCTGCTCCCTGCCGTAGTGCCCCATCCTCCTCCTCTTGCTTTTCTTTGGGAGATACAGAGCACAAGAAATGGACGGATGGAGCAGTTGGTTTTAACGGTTGCCAGGTGGCTGCAGAGCTTCAGCACACCTTAGAAAATTGCCTCTTTCTTTAGTCACGTACTTCTCATCACCTCCTGTATAGCTGCTAGCTCAAATTTGTCCCTCACTCACAAAATTACTGAGTCACTGTCACAAGAACCATGGCTTGGGAATCTGGACTAGCACAGAGTACCTCCCATTCTTCATAAGGCTGTGCATGAAACAGAGCTTTGGTTTTCTCCACACACTTAGAGTCATAGAGTTGTTTTGGTTGGAAAAGACCTTTAAGATCATTGGCACTTCAGGACACGGTTTAGTGGTCAGGGTAGTGTTGAGTTAATGGTTGGACTTGATGATCTTCGAGGTCTTTCCCAACTTTAATGATTCTGTGATCAAGTTGCACTGTTCCCCATCCCTGCCAGGTCCCCACTGCCCCGTGTCCCTCACACCACATCTCCACGGCTTGGGAACCCCTCCAGGGGTAGGGACTCCACCACTGCCCTGGGCAGCCTGGCACAGCCCTGGGCAACCCTCCAGGGGAAGACATTTTTGCCTTAAAAAACGGCAGCCCTGAACCTTACCTTGGCATTGCTTCTCTCCATCGAAAGCCCCAGGAACTATGATGTCCTCTGGCAGTGAATTTCTGTTTTCCTCCCCGTTTCCTTCTGCAGGAGGAGTGTCGGGGCTGGTGTCCGCGTTGGCGTAGGGAGCGGTCCTGAGGGGTTTGGGGAGTTCATCGATGAGCTGGCACGGGCCCTTCTCGGGGGCGACGCTCCCGTTGCACTCGGGCATGCCGC
>NW_008602825.1:2878-6342 GCF_000691845.1 Merops nubicus | reverse complement strand
GGGTTGTTTTTAGGAAGGAGTTCTGGTGAGATATTGAAGCCAGAGAAAGGAGGAAAGAAAAGAGCTGAGCGAGTTAACCCTTTCCTGCTCGCCCCCAGGATGAGACGTCGGTGAGCAGCGAGGACTTTGATATGAACGACTCCACATGGATCTCAGCTGACCAGCACCTGAACTCCAGCCTGAGCCCCAGCCAGGAGGAGAGCATGTGCAGCCCGCAGAACCTGCCCGGCCCCGAGGACGGTGAGTGCCCCGCCACGGGCAGCCCCAGCCTCTGCCCGCCAGGTTTTGGTGACTGATTAAACATTAACCAGCCCTTTCTGATCGGGTGTCCCACCTGTAGGATGGATTTCATGTCGGCACAGGCTCCGAAGCAGCGCCGGCTCCCAGGTCTTCCCATTTAGTTCCTGGGTTCCCGCTCAGCCAGGGTCCTTTCCAGCTTGAAGCTGATGGCCCATGTGTGGGGACTTGGCTCCCAACTCTTCCAGAAAGAAGTCACCAAATCCTCTCTTAAGGCCTCAGTTTGTAGTTCCCTGGTGTGACGAGGAGAGCCCCGTTGGTTCTGAGCCGTGGGCTGCCCCGCTGCAGGAGGGATCCCAGGGCTTCAGAACAGGGCTCGTTCCTTTCCCTGCTTGGAAAGCTCCACCTGAGGCACAGTCCTGGAGCCACCCGGCAAGAAATGTGTCGTGTAGAGCAGCTGACAGTGCTGGAAGCACGGGGGGGACGTGGGTGTCTCCTCACTCAGGGCAGGAAGCTGGAAGGGGCTGAAGGTGGCACACGTGGTCTGGGTGGGAGGAAGGGTTTGGCGAAGAGAGGTGATGTGTCACTTCTGTGAAACATGCCAGTTTAAAATCAAAGAGCAAGTAAATAAATGGTGGAAGTGCGAGTTGGGGTCAGAGTTCATCTCTGTGATGCTTGGAAGGATTTGGTGACTGGACTGTTACCCACTTTTGCTCAGGAGGTTGAATCCCTCATTGTCCCCAGCCCGGCTGCCGCTGGGAGAGAGGGAAGGGAGTGGAGGAGTCGAGGGACAACTCGAGCTGGGTTGGTGCTGCTTTAAGAGAGGGGACTGGAAAACCACCCCCAAGGAAAGAAAGGGCTTTTGTGCTGGCAGGTCTCCCTGGGGTGGCTTTTAGCTGCTTGTGTGGCCAGTGGCAGGGACAGCAGGGACACTGCTCTCTTCAGTCCAGCGTGTTGTGGCACCTCAGTTGCTATTGCAAATCTGCACTGTTGTGGAACTGCTGGTTTTGACTAAGGGGTACCAGCCCTGGAGCCAGGCAGCTCAGTGAGGGTGTGAAACCTGCCTGTGTGCAGCGTGTCCCTGGCCTGTGGCACCACTGCTCATGCAGGGCTGGGGCAGGAGGAGGGTGTTGGGGTGGGAGCACATCAGGAGCGTTCGGCTGGAGCCCCTGCCCCCAGTGAGTGCTGCCCCTCGTGCCCGGGGCCTGGCCAGGGCTCTCTGTGCCCCCCAAGCTCTGCCCTTCTCCCGGCGGGACGTTTCAGGCTTGTGGCTTTTCCCTCACCACTGAATTCCCAAGGCTCGTTTACAATCTAGAACGCCACAGTTCTGATCCTTTCCTGAACACTGTTATTCAACAGGACAGTAATTTAATAAGGGACTCGCGTATTCAGGCAAGATGTTCTCACTAAAGCTAAATCCTCCTTCTCTCTGCCCTCTTAGGAAATGCTTCCAGTTTTTCATGCCCTGTGGTTTTCCTTCAGAAGCAGGTGTCCTCTTTGGGGCCCTTCTTGACTCCTTTAATTTCTTTTGTAAGGTTCAGTGGTGAGCAATAAAGCAGAAGCAGTCCTTTCCTCATTGTGAGGAGTGCGAGTGTCCCCGGCTGCCCTCGGGGTCAGCAGAAGGCTGGGCCAGGTGGACTTTGGTGGGTCAGAAGGGATGGAGTCAAGGGGTGAGCAAGACAAGCCCAGGGTTACTAACGAGGCCCGTCTAGAAGGAGCCAGGGACTGGGATTTCCATCAGGCTGTCATACTTCAGGAGGCATTTTATGGCACTGAAAAGAGGTTTTGTCCCTGTGGTGAATGCCCGTGTCCTGTACTGGAGCTCTACAACACAGGCTGGTGGCACTGGGGTGAGAGGCCTTGGGTCAGTCCCTCTGCCAGACCAGCACTCCCCAGGATTGAGGCATGGGTGAGGCTGAGGAGCAAAGGACAATGGAGAGACCCAGGAGGGCAGCGAGTGGCTCGAGGAGAGGAGCACAGAGCAGAGGAGGAACATGGGCGAGGAAAGGTGGGGAAGGGAATGTGGGGGAATCAAAGTGTCGTGAGCTCTTCAGCTTCCTCTTCTCTTGACCTGTGAAAGCTCTTTTTTCTGGAAGAGACTGTGTTTTACTGGGTTCACACCAGCTTGCTAAGGCTGTGCACACACCAGACCTTCCCAAGGAGATCATCCAGATGGGAGGAACCAGCCTGTGTGAACTGTGTGCTCCTCAGAGCTTGGCTGGCCAAGGAGCCCCATACAGCCTGGGGCAGCCCAACAGCTCCAGTCAAAGTACTTCAGGCCCAAACTGTGTGTTTCTCCACCTCTCCTGTGCTCGGCTGCCCACCGTGCCCCACAGCTGCCCTGCAGATCCCAGCCTTCTTCCACTGCCCAGTGCTGCAGTGAGCCCCGTGTGTCCCCTGCAGCCCTCCCACTGCTGCAGGGGGGTCCGGCCACACGCTGCACACCTCGGTCAGGAGCTCAGGACTCGGCCCTCTCCTCCCTCTGGAAATCCTTTTGAGTTACTAAATTGCTCCTGCCTGCTGCCGTCCAACAGGGAGGATGCTTGCAGTGCATCTTCTGTGAAAGGCTTCCTAAAGTATAAAGTTTTAATGAAGAGTTGCCCGGTAGGAGAGCAGTATCGTCTGACATGCTTGGGAAAAAAGGTCTTGTTGAAAGTACCAAATCACCAACTCGGATCTTTCAGAGGCCTGGGAGGAGCAAGTGCTCTCCTGTGGCATACAAGCAGAGCGGTGTGAAGTCTAGAGAAGTGGGGGACGAGGGAATTATCGTCCCATGCTTTGATACACAGGTGTCTGCTAGAGCTTCAGAGAGCTGAAAGGCAGCTAGGACAAAAGGCAACACTTTGTTTTGTCTCTGTGCCCAGAAACCTTGGCCCAGTAGAGCCACGCTGCGACCAGCGGCAGCCCTCGGGACAGCAGGAGAACAAATTAGACCCGGTGGCTTTGGAGGGCAAGGGGCAGAGAAGGTGCTGTCGGGAGAGCCTGGTGGGTGCAGGGAGGGACACGGGGCACAGGGGCCAGCCCTGAGCAGTGACAGCGACGCGCTCGCTCCTCCACCTTCCTTTGTTCCTCGCCCCGCGGGCCCGGCGCGGAGGGGGTGAAGCCCTGTGCCAGCCCTGCCCCTGGGTGTTGCTCTCAGCGTAGGTGCCCGCAGGAAGCTGGCAGCTGCCCGGAGCAGCGGGGAGGTCAGCAGGAGCCCTGGGCTGCCGTGGGGCTGTGCTGCAGGG
>NW_008602825.1:2544-2806 GCF_000691845.1 Merops nubicus | reverse complement strand
CCCCACCCCCCTCCCTCCCCCCGCGTTGGTCTGGGCCTGCCCCCGGCTGAGCTCACGTCCCAGCGCCTGCCTCAGCCTTACCACAGCACTGTCCCCTGGAGTCTGGCCTGGGCCGTGTCCAAAGAATGCTGAGGGGAAGGGGGGTCTTGTGAGGAGCTGCTGAGAGACCTGGGGTGCTGAGCCTGGGGAAAAGGAGGCACAGGGGAGACCTGGCTCTCAACAGCTCCCTGAAACAAGGGACAGGACAAGGGGAAACAGCCTC
>NW_008602825.1:288-2511 GCF_000691845.1 Merops nubicus | reverse complement strand
GTTGGAGCTGAGGAACAATTTCTTGCCCTGGAGGGTTGCCCAGGGCTGTGCCAGGCTGCCCAGGGCAGTGGTGGAGTCCCCACCCCTGGAGGGGTTTCCAAGCCGTGGAGATGTGGTGTGAGGGACACGGGGCAGTGGGGACCTGGCAGGGCTGGGGGACAGTTGGACTCGATAGTTGGAAAGCCTCTTCCAACTTGAACATTTCTATGATCTTCAGAGCTTGTGTTCATCCACAGGCCAGCACAGCATTCTGCAGCCTCCTGGTTTGGTGCAGTGCATGGGGCTGAGCAGGGAATCCCACCACAGGAAGGCTGTGTGCTGCTGGGAGGTGCAGTGCCCTCGAAAAGAAAGCAGGAGGCAAAGGCCCAGATCATGGTGTGTGTGCCATGGCCAAGTATGGGAACTGATGTAGAAGATGCCTCCATCTTGCCCGCTGATAGGACACATCTTGTCTCATCCCCGGCCATACCCCCACACAGCCCACAGCCAGAGGTTGCTGCTCTTCAGCCCATCCTGCCCGATCCTTCTGGAGAGCAGAGAAGGCTCCCAGGTGGAGGATCTGCTCTCCCTGTGTGGGGAGCATGGGCTTGTCCCAGCACCGTGCTGGGACTGATCCCCTTCCAGCCGTGCCCCCTGTGTGCAGTCCTCACTGGCCTGGCAGCGTGCCCACGGAGCCTGTCCTGCCCAGAGCAGCAGTGGCTAATCCAGACCTTGGAGAAAGGACTTTCTTAACCTACTTAACGGGGAAGGCACGCACTCCTCGGGGGCTTCCCTGGAGCTGGCTGGCTAGGAAGGCTCCCAGGTGTTGGGACATCCCTCAGGAGTGCTGCAAGGGGACACCTCAAGGACATGCAGGCTGGCAGTGTTTCAGGACACTGTCCCAGAGCAGGTAGAGCCTGTCACTCCTCCAGACACCCTGTCCTGGGACCTGCAGGAACAGCACCGAGCTGTCCCCAGGACAGCAGTCTCTCTTCTGTTATGGCACGTGTCCCACAGCTCCAGGTCACACCACTGTTCAGCCTGCAGAAGAGGCTCAGGGGAGACCTTCTGGCTCTGCACAGCTCCTGACAGGAGCCTGGAGCCAGGTGGGGGTTGGGCTCTGCTCCCAAGGAACAAGGGACAGGACAAGAGGAAACGGCCTCAAGTTGCCCCAGGGGAGGTTGAGGTTGGAGCTGAGGAACAATTTCTTGCCCTGGAGGGTTGCCCAGGGCTGTGCCAGGCTGCCCAGGGCAGTGGTGGAGTCCCCACCCCTGGAGGGGTTCCCAAGCCGTGGAGATGTGGGGTGAGGGACACGGGGCAGTGGGGACCTGGCAGTGCTGGGGGCATGGTTGGACTCCATGAGCTTAAAGGTCTCTTCCAATCAAAGCAATTCTATGATTCTGTTTGGGGAGATGCCCATGATGTGCTGCAGATCACCAGGTGTGTGTCCCCCTCCCCAGCCCTGACCTGGCAGAGCCCTTTCTGGGGAGGAGAGCAGCCTCCTGCCCAGGGCAGAGCAGAACCCAGGCCCGTGCCAGCGCAGCGACCTCAGCTCCTGCAGGAACCTCCCAGTGTGATGCCAGGCTCCATCCCCGGGCAGCCGTGAGTGCCTGCTCCACACCTGCACCTCCCTGAGAGCTGGCACCCTCCCGGGGGCCGTGGCACCCTGCTCACCTCCCCGTGGCAGGGCCGCTCTCGGGGGGCAGGGTGGGTGTCCCGTGGTTCCCAGATCACCCCATCACCGGGGCTTTCCTCCTCCCTGCTCTGCGTGGGTGCAGACACACTGTCACCAGCTGCAGGGACAGCCCAGCAGGCACCTGGACGTGGTCCGACCACTGGTCAGTGTCAGAGGTGATCTGTGAGCCCCGAGATCCTCCTCCCTTTTTTAGCAGTCCTCACTGCTTTCACGTGTCACTGCCTTGCCTGGGTGGTCTGGGCTGGTGGCTCCGTTCTCCATCACCTTTTCCAGTGGCACAACTGCTCCTCCCGAGCAAAGGCCCTCGCCAGCCAGAGACACTCTTTTTGGTGTCTTCTGAAGAGCTGTCCTGCCCTGCTGCAGGGCTGAGAAGTGCAGTGTGGATGCTGCAGGGCTGTGCTGTCTGTCTGTCACACTGCACAGGGCTTGGGGCTCCCTCCCAGTGCATGGAGCAGAGTTTTGGGGGGTTCTTTGCGGGTGCAGAGCAGTGAGGGTCACCAGGCTATGGGGTGCTCAGTGCCACTTGTGTCCCCACCCTCCCCTGGCTT
>NW_008602825.1:0-229 GCF_000691845.1 Merops nubicus | reverse complement strand
GCCCCACGGCCTGTCCCTTGTTTGGGGGGTACAGAGCCCAGGGGCTTGGGGACGGTCCCTGCGCCATCGGGGGTGGGCAGCAAGGTCTCTTCAGTGGCAGGTCTGCACCGGAGGCACCAGCTCAGCATGAATCCTGCCCAGAGTCACCCAACCCGTTTGTTTGGCACAGGGAGAGGCAGCGCCCGGGCAGCGCAGGGCCACGGCGTGTCCCCTCCCCGCGGCGGGATCC
>NW_008602824.1:17296-19407 GCF_000691845.1 Merops nubicus | reverse complement strand
CACTGCGGTGTGGCGTGAATTCCCTCGGAGCCACGGACAGCTGTGAATCTGCTGCCCGCGGCGAGGCGTGCTCTTTGGCACCCACCTTCTCCGGCATAACTGAGTAACTTCAGAGGTGTTTTCACGCAGTTCTAAGTTTTTCTTCGACAGACTCATGAGGAGACTTGTGCTCCTTTCTACCGACTGACAACACAGCAGCAGAAATAGTGTGGGTTTTTTTCAGCGAGGTTTGTGTTTGTTGTGCAATTTTTCCAGTACTTGTGAAATAATTTTTCCCTCTTTTTAACCAAGTATTAAAAAAAAAATCTGTTTTTTACTTTTAAAGATTTTCATATTCAAAAATATGCTTGTAGTAGTGCTGAGAGAGGTCTAGTGTCTTAAAACATTGTAGCCTTATACAAAGGCAAGCTAGTTTTAACAGAAAAACCACCCCACTTATCCCTTTTGTGAAAAAGAACCGCTCAAAGGCAGAGCTTCTGTGTGGGTTTTAGAAAATAAGAAATACTTCCAAATTCCTAATTAGTCTTCCCCTTTCAGGTGCCACATGGCTCACCGGTTTGTTACCATGTGGAATAATCCGTAACGTTGACTTTATAATACTCCCTGGAGTCACCTGGTGGTGTGTTGATGTGATGTCATCTGGCTAATGCATGATTTGGTCTCGAAATCCTAGTTTGTTAATTTTGATAACAATCTTTTTCAAGCTGCATGTGACCTTAGCAGCCTGTTTTCTTCTTTAGCTTCTCTGACTAAACAAAGCAAGGCTGCCTAGAGATTATACCCAGGCAAGCAAAACAAATAACATCAGATGGTGCCAAAACATTACTAGTACTACCATTTAAAGCTGTAGTTGGACTGGAGCTTTATTATCTCAGATCACTACTTGGACTGTTATACCACAAGAGTTGAAACTGTGCAAAGAGTTTGTGAAAAAAAAACCCTTGCCTTGACTGTGGAAGGGCTGTCTGTAGATAGAGCATTCTGTAGGAGGAATTCTCTACAGAAGAGCTTTCAATTTACCTTGGTTTGCCAGAGGCTGAATTTGCTCAGCTCTGGCATATGCTGGATATATCTATCTTATTCTTTTTTCTTTTTGACTTTTTGAGGGGAAATGTGCCAAAGACTTGTCTCCACTAGAAAAGGCACTTAATTTAGCTAGCTCAATCTAGCTAAATCTTGAAAGCCCTAGAGTAGATGAAAGAGTTGTGTTAACAGTGTTAAAGGGGAAGTCATCCCAAGTTTTCTTTGAGAAATGTAGTGTGGATATTCTCTTTAGGTAATTTAGAAAAGATCAGGGAATTGTTGCTTTTCAAAAAAAAAATCCACACAAGTTGAAATAAATGTGCATGAAATTATAGTCTGTTCTCAGCATTCAGGATACAATATCCTAGGTTTATGTACTTTCTTGCCACTCCAGGATGATGTCTCCTGCGCACATCAGATGACTCCAGTATATATTGAATGTGGTTTATGGGGGTATTGCTGAAAGGATCAGGCTTAATTAGTAAGATCATTCTGATAAAGATCCTAAATGCCCATTCAAATTGTTTTGAAAGATGAGTGCAAACATTTTATTTCATTTAAACAAACCAACTGAAGTCAGCCACAACTGTAATATAGCCTGCGTTTATATATATTTTTGCTACATCATCAGCCTCAATGATTTTGCATTAAAAAATTACTTAAAATAGACATAAGTAGGTTACTTCCTTAGTAGAAGAATTTGCTTCAACATGTTCTGGCTGCGTCTAGTTTGGAACTGTTGCAAAGAGCTGTTGTTTTCTGTGATTATAGATAGTTTTATTGTGATGTTCTCCAAATTTTAGAAGATTTAAATTACTGTGTCACCCTCTTTAACACTGAGTACTTACTGTCATTTGAGAGAATTAGGTGCTAGAGAGATCAACAGAGCTGGGTGGAAAGCAGCAGCTGTTACCTTCTGCTGCCTCTGTTTTGGAGACTGCTCCATCAGCTCAAAGCCCTCCCCGGTATCTTTCTCTTGCCACACAGAGGCCTCAGTTAAATCCTCTGGCTGTGGTGCACCAGCCACACACAGATTTCCTGACCAGCCCCAATGTCCAGCCTGTAATGTGGCCTCTGGAGCACTACGG
>NW_008602824.1:13139-17265 GCF_000691845.1 Merops nubicus | reverse complement strand
GCAGGAATGTAGGGGGAAGCCTCAGATATGCCCAGACTTTACAGTTTTCCAGGACATCCCAACTTGCATGCTACTTTTTATGATTTCTTCTGTGTTCTTTTCCTTTGTCTAGTAAGTTACATTTGGGTTTTTTGGCCATCACAGTTTAAATCTGTACAGTTTCTAGCCAAGGGGAAAGTACTACTGATTTAAATACCAGTGAAGCACCAGGGTAGGGAGAATGAGAAGCAATATACTGAAAGTCTGAGTCTTTAAGAGGAAAATGCTTTTCTATTGTAAATTTTCCTGAAGTTACAGGAACTAACTTTTCTGAACTAACATTGAAGAACCTCAATGATGAAGTTGTGTGGCTTGTGGGTTTCCTTAAGGATGTCTGGGACTGTGAGTGGCAGCAGTGAAAGTAGGTTGAGCTTCTCCCAACAGCTGCAATTGTTTGGGGTTCTATAGAACATAAGGAAGCCATTTGAGAAGAGAACAAATGACATTTTGTTTCCTTTTCTCTTCCCACTTCAGGAATGGGTTTCGTTTTGTATTTCTTGTCCTATCAGGTCACTGTCAGCTACTAACAACATAATTCATCATAATCAAGAAATTACATTTTAACCTCATGGTGGATGTTTCTTTTTCTGCTTGTTGGTAGTAAGCAATGTCTTTTATTTGTACCCTTAGGAAAAAATTTCCTCCATTTGATCTCTTTATAGGTAACCAATGCACTAATAAGCTATAATCAAGTAGAAGATGAAGCCTCATGTGTCATCCTCAGTCTTCTGCTACTATCCTTTAAAGGTATTTTTTAGTCCCTTTTTGCATATACCGACTACACTAAGAACTGGAACAGTGTCAGAGCCTAAACTTTTTAAAATTGTATTTCTTCAGGATTATGTTTGGTTTAGGGGGCTACAGAGAGGAAGATAGGTGGGAGAGAATCACCTTTACTACTCCTTCAGTGAAGATAATCAAATCAGGTATGCCAGTAAGTGCCATTATAAGTAGATTTTCTGAATAGATTTATTATACTGTCACTGTTTTTAAAACAAATGTTTATGAAAAAAAAAATCAGCATTACAGTGGAAGAAAGAGAGCAGTTGCTCCTCTATCTTTCTGAGGCAAACAAATAATTCTGTCTTGGGCCTTTCTTGCCAGTTCCTGTATGATTCCAGAAAATAAAAGCCATTAGGAAAAAATTTTCCCAATCCTATCCATTTTAATCTAGTATTTGCCTGATCTTAATGCATTGTCATAAATTCCTCTAGGTCAGAGATAGGAAACATTGCTGAGGGCTAAGCAGTCCTTTGTGAGTCTTCTAAATGACTCTGTATTAGCATGCACCAGGAGAAATCAAATTATCACAGGCTGTATGGAATTCAAGTCCTCAGGTCTCAGAGTCATTATAAATATTAGAACAACATTATAGAACATTATTATTGTCCACATTCTTATCCTTTCATGGAATGTTAAGAGCTGCACTGGAGCATGTGTGATATTGGAGCCATTTCCCCCAAACAGATGGAATATGTTCAACCAAAATGTGGTACTTTTAAAGAAAGGGCTGAAGAATCTCTCTTGCATTTAAAACAGAGATGATTCTGAAACTAATATTTATTTTCTCTGTAGTTATTTAATCCTCTCTAGCAGCGCAGCATGTCTGGAGGATGATGCAGCAAAGATGCAGCTGACTCACCTAACTGGCACCCATACTTTACAGAACTAGGAAGAGTTTGGCAGATGTTGCAGTATGTCTTAAAAACAGGGTGTGATGGGACTCAGTGAAGCAACTCAAGTGACTCATTGACCAAATCCTGCCTCAGAGAAACATGTTTTCAGGGCATTATAAATTTGAGTAGCTTTATAACAATAACCCGAGTTTTGTTCTGATCTCATAAAAGAGTAAATTCAGGTTACAGTTCTGTAGGACAGTTTGACATAACCGTAGCTGGGGGTTGCAAGAGATGTAAAATGACATTTTAGGGCTCAGCATCTCTTCAAGAAGTACATTTCTGAAGCATCTGAGGGGCTTTGCCGTTGGGAAATGTGGGGATGTTCTCCTCTTCCTTTACAGCGAGAAGGGCAGAAAATTCCCCCCACAAGCCCCTGTCACAGTTGAGATCTTTCAGTGTTCAGAGATGAAGAAGTTAACAGCAATACAAATTTAATAGGGAAAACACTTTCTAACAAAATCTACGACTTAAATGTACTAGAAATCTAGTCCAAAAGATTTAAAAGATTTGCCTAGCTTTTATGCTGAAGAAACAGTTGTATGAGCTATTTTCCATCTGCACAGAGGCTGAACTCAGGTAATCTGAAAATCAACCTGGCAACTAGAAAAATGCAGGAATGAATTTCACAGGGTGAACAATTCACTGCCATCTTAGTATTATTTTATAATAAAACTAAAACTAAATAATAATGTAGTCTTGGGAACAACAGGCCTGATGTCTTTGCTGAGTACAAGAGTTTAGAGTTCGCTGCACGCGGAATTGCATTTTATACTCCTAATGCATTGCTTAGATGGGTAATGTCTCATCATTTGATTTGAGCCTCATACCATCCCATGGGCAGAGTTTATTTAAAATTTAATGCAGAAGTCCATGCTATTTTCTCAACCGCAGATAAGTGATTTCTACTTTAGTCTCCACAGAGACCTTGAAAAGATAGAGAGGAATGCTACTCAGCTGGAATGTTGACTTCACTGCAGCCCTGGTATGCAGCCCACTGGTACAAACAGACAAATAAGCATAATCCCTTTTCCCAAAGCTTTCCCAGCATCACCTCTTTTCATAATGTTTGGCCTATTAATATATTTCAAGTAATGGTACTTGCTCTTTGTAGCCCATTCATTTTGCAGAAATGCAGTAGATACATTGTCTTCTCACAAAATCTAGACTATTTACAGTAGAGTTTAGCGTGTAGCCAATTTAGCACATTAAAAAGTAAGAACTGATTTAATATTTTAAAGGGTATTGTCCCTAATCATAAGGATTATATGCTATGTTAATTTCCAGTAAGGAGTGTTTATTTTTGCTTTATACGCTGTATTTATTTGTTATTAATACAGCAATATCAAAGCTAGTATTTAAAGGATATACATACACAAGTAGATTCCAAAATATATACATAATACTAGGCTGCTATGAACGGTACCTTTGTTGTCTGGTGCAAAGTCTTACTAAAATCTGGAGGAAAAATATATTTTTCTTTCTCTCTCTCTTTTAAATAAATAATAGGAGAAATAACATACTAGACTTATGCATAGATCTGACTTGAGTAATTTTAAGGGTAGTAGGTGGGAAATCTAACAAGATGAAAGAGAAAATAAAAGTAAAGTCAAGGAGACCTAGACCTGAGCAATCAATCATAAAGCACAAGTATATAGAATTACCACTATCCCATGAGTGCTTCTATTATTCATTTTATTGCCACAGCCAGAAGTATTGAAGTGATGTCTTAAAACTAATTTTCAGTTGAGTCTGTTTCGAATTAGTTTCTGTCTCCTTCTGTGTTTAATTCTAGAAAAATAAAGCCAAATAATTTCTCTTCAGATCTAAAATCACTCTGTGATTTGTACGTAGGAGGAGCTCTACATGGAGTATAATCCCTCATCTAATACTGCCGTGATTTAAGGGTGCCAAAAAAAAAATAATCTTTCTTTAAGGTTACTGTTTCATGTGTAAGGATGGGAGACAAAGGTAGCAAAGTTTATCCTACCAAAAATTGGAGAAGTCTTTTTCTTTGTATCTGAGAATTAAAAAAATCCTTTTTGATGCCTGCTTAAAGGATTTGCTTCCTCCTTGTTCTGAAAAAAATGCAGAAGTTTTTTCATCCTACTCAACTCTCTCTTCCATGAGAAATGGAGAAAAGTTGATTTAGTAGAAGAAAAACAAGTAGCCATGAGAATTGGCGGAATAAAATCAAATTGCTCCCCAAAAATCATGATCTGCACTTGGACCTCAATTTAGAGAGCAGATGGGTGTTCTGCTACTTGGACAGCACTGAGGAGCTGTCAAGAGACTATTCCAGCTATGTGTGAACTAGCAGACTCCTGTGAAGGATGCAGACATGTCTGATTTTCAGATGAAGTGGGACTTTGATTTACAGCAGCATCTGATGCACCTTCATCAGCTCAGTA
>NW_008602824.1:4001-13108 GCF_000691845.1 Merops nubicus | reverse complement strand
TGCTTCATCAGCTCAGTATCAGCAGAGAGAAGACCCAGGTTCAGAGGTCAGGGGAAAGCCCTAGCCCATCTTGGCTAGGTTTCCAGCCTTAGTAGTATGAAGGTAAAAGCCCACAGCGTGTTATAGGACACATTCATCAGCTGTCTAGACTAAAACAATCACTCACAGCAATTAAACAGCTCTATCTCAAGTTGACTTCAAAGCTGGAAATTACTGGGGGTTTGGGACGTGCAGCAGGGCAGCGGTACTACATGTTTATCTACTCCTGCCATCTTCCGTAGCTAGTAGCTGCCACCCCTGCTGCAGACAGGGCACTGGGCTATTTAGACCTTTGCTATCAGCCACTACTTATATTCTTATATTATGCTCTTGTTTTCCACAGTTAGGTAAGGGACTCTATAGGCATAGAAAACCCTTCCAAGGAGGGTTTTGGGTTGATTGTGTTTGTTTTTCCAGTAAAAGTAGAATTTCTGTGGGGATCTTTAATTATATTGTAGCCTAATTTTGCATTTTAGCAGTCAAACCTTATTTTATGGTTTCTCTAACATTAGCATTTTCATTGACTTTGGCTGAAGCTGAAGGTGCTCAGAGCTGCTGAAATATGCCCAGGTGTCATGGGCTGAAACAGAGGGCATCCTGCTCAGCTCGTAGGCAGCAGCATGCACACGGCAGCTCTGTTACTCAGTCTGTAAGCCAAGAACTTGGTGAAAATCCAGGCCGTGTGGCATCTGTTTGCTTCCAGGTTTCAAAAGTTCACTCTGCTATATTACTAATTCCCAGTGCCCTGGTAATTTATTTTTTTATTTGGAACAGTAACTGCAACGTAACTTATAAGAAGATGTTATAATATTAAAATCTGTAAATGCTACCCGAGTTAACCAAATTCTCTGGACAATTGCCAAAATGGAGAGTAACATAATTTGCTTTCCATTGCCCAACATAATTAATTTTTGAAAATAAACTTATGAGGACTATACTAATAAGCAAGTCTAACTGTAAAAATAGTCTGCAGTATACAGTGAGACTTTGATAAGCTGAAGTTGGTAATGTTTAGGATGTCAAAGTTTCTTCAAGTTTTGTGTTTAGCTGAGGCATAGACAACAAATCCTTTTAATTGACTGGTCAAGTTTGCAATATAGTTTGTAGATTAACACCCTTAAGTTTTTGGAAATGAGACCTCAACAAATCAAGACATGAGTTTAGTTGGGTGTTCCAGTTCAGGCCAAACAGGCCAAAAGTTGTCAGTACTTGTGTGTTCTGTTGATGTTGATGTGGATCAACTTGTGGTTGAGCAGGATCTGAGCCGCCTTCCATTAGGGTGATGCTTTGGTTTATTCTGACTAGTTCCAGTTTCGCCATTTCTAGTAGGACAACTGGAGAAAAGATGCAGCTTTTCTGAATACAGCAAAATCAGCAGCAATTTAACTGTTATCAGTCTTTCAGATTTTGGTTTATCTATCTGACAATTTTACCCAAAACAAAATCCCACCCGCATTTTTCCCAATCCAACTATTATTTATGTATTGATAACAACTGGTTCTCTCTGTAAGATGTTATGTCTGCTTGGCTTTACGCTTTTGGATGGTAATTTAACCTGTTAAATATCAGAGATGTTTTCTCATACACTGAATCACTACAGGGTCACTACACTGAATTTAGTCATTGCACTGAAATTCTAAAACACGAGGACAATGTTCTTGTTCTCGTAGGTAGTGGGCCAGCCTTACACCCTGAGTATTTGTCTTGGCTGTAGAGTTAGCTCAACTTAAAAATTTCTTTGTGGTTTTAAACCTGAATTCTGTATACCCACAGATCCTTAATTGTAGCATTGTAGTACTTTAAAGATACCTGGGGATAATTGATGCAGAGACTCTGTGGAGTATGTTCTGCAGTGTAATATCTTAGTAATGCTTGACTGACTGAAGTGATGGCCTGTCACTTCTGTTCCTCTTAGCAACATGGGCATATTTTGTGAATGCTGAGACTGTGTAATTACTTCTTGGAAATGTTTGAATTTTTTGATGCACAGAGAAAGTCTGCAGTATGCAATCTGCCATGTTGTGGGTTTTTTGAATGTACTGTGTCAGGATTCCTGATGTTAAGAAATTCAGACAACTAGATAAAGAGTTTTGGGAGATGGACAGATTAGTAGAAAGATACATATGTACATAGGTATATGTGTGTCCTGAGGAAAAAAAAAAAAAATCCAGGTGGAAAAAGCTGGCAGGCCTGGGAAAACTGAGATGGATGGTAGCTTTAAATCGGGTTTACTTTACAGCAAAGGCATTGCCTAAGGCATAATAATGCCAGCAGGGACAAGGCCTCCACTTGGGCAAGCCATGGACCAAGGCTTTGGCAGGGGGTCCTGTCGAAAGGCTAGGAAGTATTACAACCTGGGGAGAACTTTCTGGTAGCTGTTCCTGTATCAGATTGTTTAAATGGAAAAATCAGTAGACTTCATATTCCATGCATTTGGAATTATTTATTTGCACTTAAGCCCTGCCAACCAAAGCATAAGTTAAAAAGGAATTTTGGTCTCTGAGCCTTCGGAGTTCATTTTTAAGCTTTTCTTGGCAACCTTGAGGGCCAGATAGGTCCTACATTTTGCTGCTTTCTTGTTGGGTCTTTTTTTTTCTAAATTAAAGTTTAAATAACCCATGTAAGCTTTTAACTCCAGAGGGTGGAGCTTTATTTAAAACAAACAAAAAAAAAAAAAAAAAAGAAAAAAAAATTGGAAAATAGATGATAAAATCTTGGTAGCAAGTAAAACTGAATTTGTTTTCTAGAGCATGCCATAGTTGAACAGAGTAAGCAGAAAGGCAGAAAATAAAAAAAAGAGCATCTTCCAAGCAGGTAGGCCCTGTTTGTCTTAAGTGGGACAAAGAAAACTTTTATCTCACTTAACTTTTACTTTTGGATGGCATTTGAATTGGCCTTGTGTGTTTGGCAGCTCATCTGCTGAGCCATCTGTTTCAAATTATGCATCCTCAGAAGGCATATTGCATCCAGGGATCCAGTTCCCCAAACACAAGAAATTTAAGTTGGATTTGCAGTTTAGTGATCTGTAAACATGGATGTGCAACCATATATCTAAATAAACTATGTTTATTTTGGAGAAATGGAAGCATTCATACAGCTGGAGAAACCCAAGGAAGGTTTTAAGTGCAAAGCTTTAGGCCACTATGCTCTGTCCCTTGTACAGTGCTAAGGTAGTGCAAAATCAGTGAAAGCCACCCAAGGTCCCCAGCTACTGACTTCCTCTTTTACACTGAAAAGTTCTTAATGGACTAAGAGCAAATACAGTAACCACTTTTACAGCCCATTTAAAGAGTGCCTTAAAGGGATCGTACGGTAGAGAAACTGCAGTTTGGTTTCATCCATTTGTGAACCCTCTCCAGTCCCATCACAGTGCTAGAGATGAAAGGGGTAGCGAGCCAGAAAGTTGTAACCGACTCTCTGACAGCTTTTGTTATGCAAGTACAACTTGGCCATGAAAGAGGATTTGATCCATAAACTTTAATGGTGCATTAGGTAAAATTTATAATATTTATGGCACACTAGTAGCACTGATTTTTTATAGATTATCTGCTTTGAACATACTTTTTTTAAAAAGAACATACAGTTTGTTTCACCCCTCCCTGTTCCTTCCTTTCCCCAGAATGCTGACTCAATTCCTTCTACTCTTTCAGAAAGTCAGCTTGCAGTTTTAGGCATTTCCTTGTTCAGTTTTCAGTGGAACACATTACTTCCCCCCCATCAGCACTCTGCAGCTCTGTTGCAGCTGTTGAATAACATGCTGGCTGGAGATGGAAGAGATTTCTTTACAAGCAGTAGATACTCACATAGGACCATCCTTTCATGGGAACTACGGGCTTGGGTAGCAGTTGTGCAGTTGTCTGTGAGAGAAGGAAATTTCGCTTGCATAATGCATTGAGGAAGGTAATGGTAAATCTAGAACTGGCCAGGAGACTTGAGGCATAGTTGTAACTTTGTCATAGATTCTCTTTCTAGATTATTATATTTTCTTTCTGTAGGTTTTCACATTAGCCAAGCCCCCCCCATTGTTTGCATTAGCAGGAAAGTTTGAGTCCTCTCACCAGGAGACCAGATGTAGACCTGTTATATTCTTTGGGCAGATTTTATTCCTTGTGCATGAAGGGTCTAATTATGACATCAGGTTGACTGAGGGGACTGGAAATATTCTTCCTACTCGAAGTAGCACATGTTGTTCATTTAATCAAATAATTGTGTATGCATAATTTGCATGTTTGAAATGTTAGGAATTTTACTATTTTAATATACTTAATCTGCTCATTTGATCAAAAATAGATCTTCATATTACCTTGCCTACTCAAATATTAAATTGTACTACTTTTTTTAATTAGCAGTCCCAAAAGAGCTATAGGAATTGATGAACATTATTTCAGCAACATTACAAAACTGAGGTACATGAAAGAAAAAGTCTCAGTAAGAGTAAAATTAAGTCTAAAAAAGTGTAATCAAAATTCTGCTTTTTTGAATCTTGTTAGTAGAACAAATGGTTTTGTCATATGAACAGTTTATTAGTTTATTACAAAGCTACAAGGGCAGGAGGCAGAAATGCTGATCTGTGAGCAAGTCAGCTGTATGATAATGGTAAATGAGCGAGAGATTCTCTGCTGGTTTTGGAATCTGCCAAGGACATAGGTGCTATGTTTTGGGCAAGAGGACTCTTTTAGACTAATGCCATCTGTCTGGCTTTCATTTGTGTCAGTTGTTACATAGGCCAAGCCCCCTGTCCTGCCTCTACCACATTTCCCGAAGTAGGAATTAGATTAAAAATACAGTCATTCACAAAAAATAGTCACATTACCTGACTGGAAACGTACCTCTTAAGTAACTCAGAAAACCAAGGAAGTGATCCAAGCTTCTGTGCTTCTTTCTGGGACTTTGATCAAAAGCTTCCTCATCCATGTCCTGAAGCAATGTTTGGATACTTTTCCTATTTCAAGCCTCACTGGCTATAGGATCTGCTCCAATTTGCTGTCCAATGCACATGATAAATACAGTTAAAAACAACAACAAAAAAACTCCACCCCCAGGTCTTCTATCTCACTCTTTTGACTAGTAACAACTCTTTCTGAGATGCTATGCATATCAGCTTGGCTTCCTGTGCTTTCTTTTAGCAAAAGATGGAGACCACACCAAGGTTTTTTAAAGCCTGTGTCTTTGTAACAATATTGGTAACACAATCTTTTAAATTACTCTGTAAATGCAATCCTCAATCCTGTACTGAGGATAACCAGATTTTTAAGTTGTGACTACAGGAACTCTCTATACTGCATGAAGGGATTTGAAATTACCATAATTAGATATTATGTTGACTTCTATTTGAATGCAATCAACTTTGTGATATCATCCAGGTCTGTCACAAGCGTTTGTTGTTTAGAATTAACAGATGTCTTGCATACCTGAGAATGCCAACTATAAAAATAAGAGTAATGAAAAGCAAGAATAACAAGCAGATACATTTATAAATGCAGCAGTATAGCTTTGTCTTGACCTTAATCTCTATGAAGTACCTGTAGGGTTTATATTTTTGGGCTGACAGTTGTGCCATTTAGCTAAAGGATTTATTTCTGTAGTCCCATGTAGGAGACCCACAGCTAATTTTTAGCCTTGGTTTTATTCCCTACTTAGGAGAATTGGAGTTATATTGAGTAACTCATCTATATATTCATTTTGCAGTTAACTAAAAAGCTCTACTGATGATTTTGAGGTTATTTTTTTTCTCACGCTCATCTGTATATATGTAATTTACCATCATCTAATTATATCACAAGGATAGGAAACAAATTCATTAAATCATTTTTACAAATATTTCTCTAAGGAAAATTACTAGGGTAAACTTGATTTGAACATGAACAAATTACATCTCTTCAATAAACGGGAAGAGACTGACAATCAAGAGTGTTTCAGTTTTGGATGGAAATTCTTTTTGGAAGAATACATCCTCTGTTTCTGCAAAACTCATTTAGCTACCTGATCTTATCTAGCTCATACGGCTTCTTCCTCTCTCTTACACCCAAAACCTCAATACTTTCCTCTTTTGGACCTCAGTGGTGTTTGTGTCATTCTTATACGTCATATCTATTTGTCTTGTGAGCACCTTGGGGGGCTTGTCCTAAAGAGGGATAAATTCATTTGTCATGTTTATACAAATTAAACTGATACAGGAATCTGAAAAGTCTGGATAGTCGGACGCATGCATAATCATCACTAATTTTGCTTATCTGATACAGTTATTAATACTGATACGTTCTACAATTGCTTCTCATTTTTTGTGCATCTCATTTAAATTAATACTAACAATAACAGCAGGATTTAACTCAGCCTGTCTTTCAGATTCTGGGGTGCATTTTTAAACATATTTGAAATGCATATATTTAAATGGAATTTTATTTGTACACTGGGCAAGTTTGTTTGAAAAGCTGTTGTGAAAGTCCTGAAATTGTGATATAGTTTTCACAGTCACAGTGATTATTACACTGGGAATATATTCCATGGCTGCTTAAGTTGCTACTAATACTCAGCTGAAGAAAAGTTTTTTATGAATGGTTGCCAGACTTTTGCAGCTACATCTGTTGAACACAACAGGTGAAGCTGATGAAATGCCTTTTATTACAGATAAGAGGGAAGAAATGTAGGTGACACAGAGGTAAATAGACCCTTTTCAGCTGATGGATTTGAAAATCTATTAATGCTCTTTTGCATCTGATCAGTTGCATGCACACCCTAGACAGGCTGAATCATTGCTGCATGGCTTCTGCGACTTAATCTTAAAAAACAAACAAATCAGCCAGAAAACAAATCAGTCATTAAGCAAATAATTTGGTCATCTTTAAGGATATTTCATGTTTCAACTGCATTGTGCCTGGAGCCTGTACAGAAAATGCTGTTGCCAGAGGTCAGTGTTCCAACAGGAAACAGAGGAGTCCTGTAAAAAAACATTATTTGAATAAAGGGAGAGTCCAGGGGCAGATCCTGGTGGGGTCTCTCAGTTTTGCTGGGGGACGCAGCCCCCTTTTAATCCTAATTTCCTGGCCACAAATTTCCCTCCTCCTTTCCCCTGAGGTACTGGGAGTGTACAGACTGCCATCATGCTCTCAATGGCCATGAGTTTGTCTTAAAGACAAACCACTTCATGAGAACAAAAAAAAAATCAAACGGCCAATAACGTGCTCTTTTACCTGATTACTTCGTGTCTCTGTGAATTCTGAAATGAATTAACAATCTTTGTGAAATACAGAGTGAATTAGTTCTAGGTTATGAGAATCCGGGAATTCACTGTGTAAATATATACAGTTTTTTTAAAAATATTTTCCATTTACTTAAAAGGTACTAGACGTAATTTTTTTCAGAAGGGCAGGTGACGCATTCCTTGGGTTTTTATCAAGACAACACGCCTAAGGAAAAAGGAAGGAGAAGAAACTGTTGATAGAAGCCTTTCTGCCCAGTACTTTGTAAACATATTGGTTTTTAACCCTCATTTCGGTTGAATATACGATACACATTACAATATCAATGTGTTTAATTTATAATGAAGACTGTGGCTGTTTCAGCAGTGGCATTGCTTGTTCTATTTCTGTCAGAACAGATATTTTAGCTGTACAGGGAACAGCTAAATCTCCAGCTGCTTTATTAGTTGGACTTCATGTCAAATTAGTCCCTGTTGAAGATTTTTCTGGGTTTCAAATGTGATCTTCAATTAAAAATTAAATCATCTGTGAAAAAAAAGTCACTCTGCTGTCTGTCATCCAGCTAGTTTATAAAGAGGTCAAACTGACCTCTTGTATATAGGTACATTTTCTCTAATTCTTTTGGGGCATGAGGTATGACCCATGAAATTTGCTCATACAAATTAGTCGGAGAAAATATCCTTACAGTCTTCAGAAAAAGATAAATTCTGTATGTTTTAAAAGGGTATAGAGGGGTCTGTAGTGCTGCATTTTTAATTTGCCCATGCTTCTATCAAATGTAATTTGTTTTGAAGAGATTCACTCAAGCCTTATTCAAGGTTATTATTTCAGTCTCTTAACAAAAATTAAGGATTGTTCTTTCCAATGATCACAGTTCAAAAATAGTTTTGCCTTTTGGGATTTGGAATATTTGCCATACAAATAACATCATTTTACAAAAACAAAGAGGTACAGTTATTCCATACTAAACTGTTTCTATGTGATGTGAGTGCCAGATGAAGAAATTAAATTCATATATATTCAAGTAATTCTAAAGAGCTGAATAGAAACATCATTCAAATATGTAAAGATACCTTAATATCCTAGTTTGTGATTCTTTAATACTGCTACAGTTTTTGTATAAATTTAATCAGTAATGTATCAGTAGCTTTACAGTACTTATGTATCAATTTAATCATCCCACAACCCACTTTAAAACACTTTCAGGGCAGCTATAACTTTGAAAGTCTGCAGGCCATCATGAGGAGCCAGGAGTTCAGCAGAAGATAAGTTAGTGGGTTATTCCTTTGCAGTTTCCATAAGGATTAGTGTACATACTCTAGTAGCTGGACATTCTCCTAGAAGACGACACTGTAGGACTCACACATTGCAGGTTTTATGCAAAAAATGTACAGGTCTCTATGGAAGATCTGATGAAGAAGGTCAGGCTACATTCTTTTAATGGTCTCTTGTGGCTTTCAAACACACCAGCCTGTCAGTAACCCTGTGTCTAGAAAACCTGGAGCTTCGTGCAAGAGCACAGAAAGCATATCCTGGGGTGTGTTTCTGGTTAAAGGCATGCCTGTAGTTGCGGCTTCCTAAAACAACTTGTGTCACTCATTCTGGAAAGCACTCAGAGATTTCTGATAAAAGGTACCTTTGGTCCAAGAGGTTATCCAAGTTTTATATGATGATCTTCCTCATTTCTCAGGAAGGACCTTTCAGTAATCTAAGTGTGGGGAAATACTGTTGTGTATCAGGAGCACGGCTGTTACGTGGCTTTCCAAAAACCTGTGTGACATAGGGCAGTTTCTGTTTACCTGTGAGTTGCTTCCTTGGCATTTCATTCTTTGAGCATAGACTAGTAATTCCCGTAGATCCCACTCTCTC
>NW_008602824.1:0-3986 GCF_000691845.1 Merops nubicus | reverse complement strand
ATGGCTCCTTTTCTGAAAATTCACCATTACTTAATCCTTCTGACATTTAGCACCTGAATTCTGCACATGCAGCGCTGGAGCTGGTAACCTGCTGTACGCTGCGATTCCGGAAGGCTGGGAGGTCACCTCGTGTGCAGCAGGCAGCAGTGAGTCATTCCCCTGGCCAGGCTCGCCGCCGTTCCTGGCCTGTCCTAACACTTTGCCTAGAACAAGCCAAACAAGTCATACTAAATGCCTACGTGTTGTTTTGGAGAAAAAGTAATGGGCTTCCTGTGTGCTGATCCATAATGTAAACAAAGCTATAATAAAGGAAGGGATGGACACTTAAGATGTTATTTCCAGGGAGACCAGTGGATATGATTAAAATGTTATTAGCTTTACTAACAAAGATACTTGTAGATCTATAAAACACAGAGGTCATTAGTGTCTGATTCTGATGTAAGACTTTTGCATGCTGTCTTGCTGCAGCACAGGTTTCAAATTCAAGACAACTGTGCTAGAACAAGCCACTTTAAGCCTGTAGGCTTACATGGTATCTTACAGTGGGGATTTGCACCAAAACGTACGCTGTTGCTCTTGTAGCTGCACTGGTGCAAGCCCCATTCCTCACAAGCTATTTGACTGGTTCTAGTATATTAGCAGTCACTCGTTGGTCCGGTGTAGACTTAGAATCATAGAATCATTTAGGTTGGAAGGGACCTCCAAGATCATCAAGTCCAACCACCGAGCCACCAGGGCTCCAAAGGCCTCTGCCAAAACAGATCAGAATCTGTCAGGGTTGGAAGGGACCACAAGGGTCACCCAGTTCCAACCCCTCTGCCATGAGCAGGGACACCTCCCACTAGATCAGGCTGCCCAGAGCCTCATCCAGCCTGGCCTTAAAGACCCCCAGGGATGGGGTCTCAACCACCTCCCTGGGCAACCCCTTCCAGGGTCCATGTGTCTTGTGCTTTTAAAGAAACAATAGAGAACACTGAGATCTGGTATCCCTTTGCCAAAATGTCAGTGCTTAGAATTATAGAAAATCCTATTACACTTACAAGTAATAGCATTCTAATACTATTCTCCATGTCCTTGTGGTATCAAAAGTGTCCTGTGCTGGAGGATCTTACAACAAATAGGTTAACAAAGACCAGTTATTACAGATAAATATGTTTCCTGCAGGAGAATTCATGTTGAATGTGAGAAGGTATAAAATGAAACTGTTAATTTAAGTTTTTACCTAGTTCATTGACCTTTTGACTTTATGTTCTTAACAAGCTTTCCCAAAAATACAGCTTGTGATCCCACCATCCCTTCATCATCTACATAATTCTCAGTGCAGGAGATATTGCAGAAGGCCAAGAATCATGGGGTCAGCAAAGAAGAGACAGAAAAACAAGGTTTCCACTGAGGAGCAAGTAAGAGGAGAGACATTGATTTAGTCCCCCAGTTTCAGGTTTCAGGTCTTCTAGCCAAGTCTGAGAAAGCTGCTCATGGCTAAGACAAGAACATAATTGGAGGGCATTGTTTAGTAAACCTGCCAGTGGTTTAGGGTAAATTTTAGTAGCTCCAGTTTTTCTCTTGATGGAAAAGAAGTGTGAAGTCCAATTTTATGACTGTCTCAGGAGATGATATTTCAATTCCAGCTTAGAAGCAGATAGTGCTTTCCTTCTGCGAGCTGTCATTCTAGATGCATACAAATGTGCAGTACAACAATTCCTTGTCAGCAGGCTGACACGTGCTGTTGGGATGATTATAGAGATGTCTTGAGGCTGGGAGCTATTGTTTTAACTCAGGTGGTTGGAGGCATCCAGGACAATGTTTGTCTGTGAGAGGCCCAGGATGAATGCTCATCAACAACAAAGACCTACATGACCACACCAATACAGTGTTGACTGAATGGAACTCATTATTATTTTAATTGGCAGAGGCCACAGTGGTTACCTTGAGTGACTCTGGACAGAGTAGTCATGCATGATGACCATGTGCTTTGAAAGGCCTTCAACCTTTCAGGGGCTGAGCATGCTGTATGCATGGCCAGGTTTGAGGGTATGCAATGATGTACCTGGCACTGCCTGCTAGTTCCTAAGCACAAGTGCAACTCGTAGCCTCCTGCTGCTGCTGCTTAGGAGAACCCAGCAGCAGTATGAAGAGACTTTCCAGCTCAGCAGACTGCTGTGCACTTCACAGTCAGAGGGAGCAAAATGTTGGGTTTTGTTGTGGGTTTTGTCTCACGTGGCAGAGAGAAAGGGAACAGCAGCAAGAGCGCATCTCCTGAGTCAGAAAGCCTGCCCAAAATCCTGCTTGTGACAGCTCTCCACATCAAGCCTCTCACTCTGTAGCCAATCCCATTACCCTGTTTTGCACTTTCCTTCTATTTGCAGTGTGAAGACATCAGCCTGGGTGTAACTGTTCTCCTGCTGCCAAGCTGTAGCTGTTCTCCTCGCTCAGGGAGAAGGGACTGAGAGAGGGAGAAAACAACTGATAGAGCAAAGAGCATGCACACAAGATCACGGCAGCTAAAAGAAACCCCAGCTTCCTCTCAATTCTCTACCAAGGGGCACCCCCCCAAACCACTAACAGGCTCAAACACTGCTGTCGCCAGGAGGCACAGCTGTACTTTTATAATCTTTGGGTATCATTTCCAGATCTCAATTATTGTGGGATAGTATTCCAATTTTAATCAAAGAAGGAGAAGAGAAAAACAACCTAGAAATATAATAGCCTGTGTTGTTTTTCTAGGGATTTTACTTAGGAGAAATGTGTCTGAGGTGGAGTAGAGGTGTGACAGTGAGTATGTGAATGGTGTGAATATTTTGCTTTTTATATTTTTCCCCTCCATATCTTCTTTTTCTTGCTGAAACTGTGACTGAGAAACATGTCAGTAAAGCAGAACTTCTATAAAGCCTTCATTAGAGAAGAGGTGGGAAGGAGAGATCCCACACGTTCCGTGATAGATGGTGATGAGCAATAGCAGCTCGGAATGACTGCCAGCTGAGGAATGACAGGTTGCAGAGGTGGGACCTGAGCATTAGCACAAGCATGAAACTGAGCCGAAGAGGACAAAAAAAATCCAGAGTGGTAAAGAATTAAAAGCAGAGGAAGAAAACAAAGCACATTGTGAAACCTTGCCAATAATCAACTAAGATTACAGGTAAATTCCTCTTACTGGTCCAAATGTGTATTTCAAGTTTGATTTGTGCCTAATCCATCCTGGGGTAAAGTGAAAAAATAGGAATGTCTTCCCTTTGCCCTTGGTGAGTGATGTGTGGTGGAAAGAGCTCAGAATAGCAGTGGAAATGGCCAGTGTGTGGCTGTGAGCAGGTACAGGAGGATCAGTTCCTGTTCTGTTCCCTGGCTCCCTGTGGCAGAGGGAGATTTGCCAGGGTGGAACTGTAGCCCCAAGCAGGGGAAGGAGCAGGGGAACAAGCACTGACAGATGTTGCTTCCAGCCGGTTTGTACACAGTTATTTCTAAGGGCCAGGAGAAGGCAGTGCAGATGGCCTCCCACTCCAGCTTGCTCCTCGAGCTCTCGCTGCCTATAGTGTCTCCTGGTTTCTCCTCTCAGAAAGGTTACTCATCCCTCTTCTGCTGTCACCCCCCAGAAGACCCCTTGTTCCCTGTACTGTTCCACCGAGCACACACTGTCCGGCATGTGACTTCCCGTGAGCAGAGAGGGCCGGGGGAGAGAGGCCAGAGACCGAGCCCGGGGATGCCCCGCTCTGCTGCCGGGCCAGGAGAGGATGCGTGGGGCCGGCACATCCTGCTGGGCTCACCCGACGCTTCCTCATGCGCCAAATTCTGTTGCAACTGAGCCCAGACCTGAGGCACCTCCTGTTTGGGGACTTCCCCGACGAGTCAGCCGGGGGGCTGTCACCATCCAAAACGCTTGAAGCATCTCCAGGGATCAACGGGGACGGCGAGGGAGAGGCGGGGAGCGGGGCTGCTGGGCGCCGGGCCGACAACTCCGGCTCCGGGTTTTTGTCGCAGCTGCCTTGGGCTGC
>NW_008602823.1:0-822 GCF_000691845.1 Merops nubicus | reverse complement strand
TGGGAATGGTTTGTGATCTTTTTGTGGCAAGCTTTCTGGTAACTTAGGGCTTAGAAACCAGCCCATGCTCCCTTGTAGCCCTCCTAAAAGGGCTTCAGTTCTCTGTTTAAACTACCACCTCTGTAGTACTCCTTTCCCATGCATCCTTTATAAACCAGCAGGAGTGGGTAGAGGAACAGAATTTCTCATCAAGTGAATACCAGAGTGATAAAACCTAGAAAGCCATGGCTAAAAGGCAAGAATGACAAACCTGGCCTGTGAAATGGTAGCTACTGTGAATGATCCCCTCATTTTTCATTGCCAGAATAAGAATACTCACTGTCAGAGAGGAAAACCTTTTTCTGGCTGAGAGGCAAATGGTTTTGATTTATTTTGCTGGAAGGGGCTTCTGAGAGTTAGAACCTAGGACTATGTTTGACAAAATATTTAGATTTCTAGCTTCTAATTAACTTTTTAAAAAACCCCAATCATTAGGAATGTAAATATTTGGGATTTAGACTCGAAATGTCAATATTAGTTTCTTCTATCACCACAGCTTTGCTTCAGCCTTCTTCCCAGCCAGGGACTGCAATCTGGCGTGCAGGTTTTGTGCTGATAGCTGGGATTCTCTGCTTTGCTGGTAGAGGTGTCAGGTCTAGAGCTGTGGGTGAGGATGGTGCCTTTCTAACCAGGACAACAACTAACAGTCATTGCTGCTCCTCAGTTATTGATGGACAGGCACTAGTGAAGCATTTTGAGTGTCCTTTAGCAGCAGCTCTTTTTTCCCCCTTTATACAGGGCCTGCCTTCTGTACAATGACCCTGCTACCTCGTTAGGGATGGA
>NW_008602822.1:0-4284 GCF_000691845.1 Merops nubicus | reverse complement strand
ACTCAAGCGAGGATATTCCACCACCGCCACCCGACCCTGCAGCCTCCGGGGCTCTGTTTACTCTTACAAATACCTGATGATTATCGCTAGCAGGGGACCGGAGCCTGCCCCGACGCCCGGCGGAGCCACCCAACAAGCCGGGACACGCGGGGCACTGCCAGCCGCCGCTCCCGGCAAACATCCCAGCCTACCCGAAACCCTTTCTGCTCCGTTCTGCTTTCCAGAGCTCGGCAGGGGCAGGCAGGAAAAACGGGAGGGGCGCTGGCTAAATCACACGGAACAGTTCGGCTTCAGGCTTCCCCGGTACCCCGGCAGAGATTCACGTCTTCCTTTAACCCGCGGGGTTTGGAGAGAGGACGGAGTATCCGGGGAAGGGGGGTGAGGGGGTGGGTGTAAGTTGACCTTGAGCTTTGAAACACGTGTTGGCACTTAACTGATGGATCCTCCCGTGACGGGGGGTCCCAGGCTGTCCTTGTCTAATAGGTGGCTTCTCCGTGGGCACAAAAAGCGTTTCCAAGCTGCACTGGGACCCAGTGCCAGAACTGCTCCTGTTTTTTGGGGAGTTGAGTGGATATATTCTAAATTGGGTGACCTCCCGTCCTATCGTCTTTTCCCAAGGAGTTCAGATCACTTCCAGCTTCTTAGCTGGTACCTAATCATGTGGTAACTGACATGTGAGAAGCCCTATCACCTGCCCAAACGATGAGGATAAGGAGAGGAAGCCTCGGAGATCTCCACCTTGTGAAGATACAAACCGCCGTTCTTGCAACCCACACAATTTTCACTGTGTTTCTTTTTACCAGGCAGGGTTTTCCTTGTCGTTTTGCTCCTTCAGTGATTTCTGCAGAGGCCACACTTAGATTTCTACCCTAGTTATCAGAAATCTCTTAGGATCCTAAAGGATCTTCTTTTCTCTTCTTCTCCTTTTTTCTTCAAGTTGCCAGTCACCTGCCATTCCTGAAGTCTTCCCTTTGCAAGGAACGCTCCTCACCTCGGAAAGCAAAACCATCCTTTTGGGTCTCCAGAAAGGGAAGAGACATCTTGCCATAAGCACACAGGTTTGAATTATTAGGCTGTAAATTTCGTACCGTGATAAAAGCTTCAGCTGTGTTGTTCAATATTAAAGTTTTTGGCAATGGCATCACTCGGTTTTTTTTTACTTCCTTTAACCCCCGCGTCAGACCTACATTCCCCTCTCACAGATTTCTGAGAAAATCTTTCATGTTTTGTTTTAATATCGCATATATACGTTTCAGGTTTCCTAGCTGGTATACAAATAAGAACAGACATATGGCAGGAACATTTGATGTTTGCAAACGGACAGAAGATACTTGCTAACCGATTTCCGCTGTGGAGTTATATGAGACTCTCTCTTTTTTTTTTTTTTTTTTTTTTTTTTTTTTAATACAGGCAACTTTTATGTTAGCTGGGATATTCTTGCTCACAGTTTTTAAGGTTTCGGTCCTGTGGTTATTGTTAAAAAGTAGTACAATCCATCACACACACGATAAATACAACTTCACCTTAAATCTTCGAATGGGATAATCGTATACAAAATGTCATCTTCCCAGCTAAAGTGGATTTTTCTTTTTCTTTCGCCGTGGTCTTGTCATCCCACCGACGATGAGAACTTGACTGAAAACTAATTATGAAATGATGATTACTTGATTAGCTAGGTAGTGTCCAAACTTCCTAGGAACCTCAGCACAAACTTCTGACCTCTTTTACTGACCCCCAGGGCAGTCACAGACTCGGAAACCCCTCCCTCCAGCCTCCCGCTAAAATTAATAGGTCAGGCAAGCTCCCTCTCCTTTATTTGCCAAATGTTTACATCACCCAAAGTGGCGATGACGTGTCTGTTCGTGCCTTCATCGCCTCATAGTGGAATTTGTTCCTTGCGGGTAAAACTTCCTGGCGGGTTATGGGAGCGAGAGCAGAGTGTTCCCCAGCAGCAGGTGGGCTCCCGGGCCGCGGCTGTGAGACACGTCCCCGCTCCGGGACATGCCCCGGGTGGCTCTCCCGGGCCCTGCTGTGACATCCGCTTTGTCCCCACGCCCTGGCCATCTTCTCATGGCTGCACACACAGGTTTCAGACCGGATCTGGGTCCCCATGTCGTGCTGGACTTCTCCAGGCAGAGTCCCTCGGTTGAGAATTTGTTGACCTGGCAACAGCGAGACCTAGTGTCTCGCGGATACAGATACTCTGAAGAGCAAAGGCACACCAGCTTTTATGTTTCCCTTGGAACACGACCTACGAGATGTAGCTTTCTGTTATATCTAGCTGGGGTTTCTTTCTTCTTCTTTTATTTTTTTCTTTTTAGGGGAGAGGGGTGGCAGCGAGCTGCGCAAGGAGATGACAGAAAATTTAACATAGTCCTCACGCTCGGCGAGAGAAATTGTAGAGAAATATGGTCTCGTGAAAGTGGATGACAATTGGTAATCACTGGCAAGCAGCGAGTATCTTCCCCACAATGGGAAGGAAGCGACTCTGAGAGAGGATCCCCGCTCCCTGGCACCAGGGCAGCTGCATCTGCAGGAAAGTGGCCTGGGGTTGCGTGCAAGGGGACGGGGCGATTTCTTCCTCTAGATATCTGCGCTAGAAGAGCAGGGGACATGCCTGACTAGAGACTAACCTTTGTTGTTCAGCCGCTCACTATTTTGCATGTCAGAGGGGTTGCTATGAAACCACTCCCTTTTCTCTGTGCCATTATTGGACTAAATATACTTTGGCTCCCGGGATTTCGCGAATTGTCTTCAGAGCGTGGGAACCTTGGCGTGTGCCCTCAGCTCCACTCCAGCCCCTTGGAACTAGCCTGGCTCCTTCTCCCCGGGTATCTCTCAGAAGGTTCCCAGTATTACAACAGGACTGCTTTTGCTTGTCTGAGGCCATTCCTGTTCTTCCCCCATCCCTCTGGCCCTGGAGAAGATGGAAGTGTCTGTGTCCCCATATCTACACCCATGCGTGGATGTGGGGGCACAGGGTGGCAAGGCCAGGCGGTTCCAGTGGTCTGGCTGACCGCCACCCTCAGGAACACCAGTCCCGTGCACGCAGGCAGATGAATTCCATGCCCCAGATGAGAAGATCTAAATGCAGGCATGGGCAGATGGAAACTGCTGGAGTGCTCTGTGTGCGGGTTAATTAGGGACCGGCTCCACTCCCGCCCTCCCTGATGAACCACGAGTCTCCAACGCAGCGCTTTAAGCTGATACCAGAGTAAATAACATCTTGGAAGTACAGTCAGCTGTCGCGTATGTAAGAATGGGATTTAGCCTTTAACAGGGCCACATATGTAAGCGCTTATCTAAAGAAGACATAAAATACAATAAGCTTTGGGAAAAATCATGATTCAGCAAAAATAAAGGGAGTAATATACTTACCCAGAGATGCAAGTTATCAGCTAGTCTGCATTTGGCTGGTGTTATGTTTAAAGTAAAATACTGTATAATTCCTATTTAGAGAATGTGTTCACGGTACTGCTAGAAAGACATTAGTTCCATCTAACATGAAGAGTAGCAAATGTCTCTTGTTATTAAAGACAGCACGTATTGTATATACCTGAGAAATGTACTCTAGGCGCAAGAAAGCATTTTCTAGACCCCGGCTTTACTGGTTTTGTTACCAAGTAAACTTTTAACAGAAATGCGTGTGCTTAGTGAAATGTAAGGCTAATTGGAGAACACGGGATCATATCACAGTATCGAGTAACTTTCTGCTGGGAGGTGGTTGGTACTGGGAGCACCCACGACACAGACGAAGGGCATTTGTGCAATGCTGAGGACTCAGCCGAAGCCAGCTGGCTCTTTCTGCCCGAAACCGATCACGGATCCGCGTATATGGTGCGCTGCTCCTCGCGGAGCGTGTCCCCAGGGCTGTCCCTGCCGGATCCCACCCACGCGAGAAGAAAGCTTTCACGGAGCCAGAGGTGGGACGCGCCCGGGGCTGGAACACAGACGAAGGGCATTTGTGCAATGCTGAGGACTCAGCCGAAGCCAGCTGGCTCTTTCTGCCCGAAACCGATCACGGATCCGCGTATATGGTGCGCTGCTCCTCGCGGAGCGTGTCCCCAGGGCTGTCCCTGCCGGATCCCACCCACGCGAGAAGAAAGCTTTCACGGAGCCAGAGGTGGGACGCGCCCGGGGCTGGAGGAGGACTGATGGGCCCCCCAGCCGGGGGCCAAGAGACGCCCCTCTCCCCCCCTCCCCTCCCGCTCCAGCACGGCTCACGGAGAGGGATGAACGTAACAAGACGTCGCAAGGCGGAAGGCACCCGTGTGGTCACACACA
>NW_008602821.1:4853-5066 GCF_000691845.1 Merops nubicus | reverse complement strand
GGGGTAGCAGCGAAGTGGTTAATCAATACCAGGGCTGCAGGCAGGGGAGGGGCGGGGTGGAAGGGGGATAAAAAATGCAGAAAGGAAGGAAATGGAGGGAGTGAGAATTAGACTCACTATAAAACCTCCTCATTCTGATTTACAAAAGAGGGAGGGGGGAGAGATGGGGGACGAGTGAAGACGGGGGGAGAAGAAAATGTGAGCCACCAGGCA
>NW_008602821.1:320-4822 GCF_000691845.1 Merops nubicus | reverse complement strand
GCTCTTCCTGCAGCGAGGGCATTCGCCGGGTTTGGGCTAGGGAGGGTTTATAACCACGAGTCCGCAGACGCGGTGGGATGCGAGGGAAAAATCACATCAGTGTAAAGCCTATGGAATTAAACTGAGTTTTGAATTAACTGTGTCTCTCTTTTTCTTTTTTTTTTTTTTTTCCCCTCCCTTCCTTTTTCCCCTCCCATCCATTCCCTCATTCATAACTTGCATTTAGTGACTGTTTTTCTCATTCATGTTCCCCTCCCTCTCGGACACTGTCAAACCGAGCACAAGAGCCTGCTTTGTAGAGGTCTGATCAGCAGAGATTTCACCTCTTTGGGCTGACTGCATTTTGGTTACATTCAATCACTTTTGAAGCTATCGATTGGATATGTTTATGGAAACACGTAAGGTATTTTTGGCCATCTGCTAGCTAGGAAATGATCACGGTTATTTTTAGCAAAAGGAACGAGGGTATTTCTCTGCCTTTCTTATTTTCAATCCTGCAGATAGGAAAATGTCCTTAAGAAAATATTACTATTTTGTCACATTAAAACGATTGTTTTGTTTAAATAAAAATGTGGGTGGGAGGGTGAGTTTGGGTGCATTTAAAACTTTTAAAAAATCGTTTGTGACAGCTTTTAAATTACTGAAATGTCTCAGAAGATGACTTTTTGTTGTGAATAGTGCTTTTGTTTATATTTTTTTCATTTGAAAAATCCTATAATAAGCTGCATTTATCGAAAAATTGTAAGAATCTGGGGAAAAAGTAAAGAACTTTGCATTTCAATGATACATGGACACATATATGTGCATGGAGATACACATACTTAAAGTAATTTTTAACAGTTTTATTTTCATATGTCTGAACGAAAGCCCATTCAGATAAAAGATTCTAGTAAACTGTTTGGGTAAAATTATGGAGATAATGAAATCTCACATATTTTAGGGGCAAGTTCTAGAATCATTCAAATGAGGGCTTAAATAAAGGATTTCATTAATTTTTTCAAGTGTGCGTGTGAAAAAAAGAAGAGGCAGAGTAGCGGCGCTAAACGAGAAGAGAATTATGATTTTAGATGAGCTCAGAGTTGACTTTGATTTCCAGCCTCTCTGAAGGAGTGGCAGTGATTTTTCTGAAGTTGAGGCAAACCAAAAGTCCAACCTGTTTAAGTTTAAACATTACCAGTCAATGATGTCCTGTGAACATTTTAGGAAACTATTTGTTCCTGTCTCCCATGGAGTTTTATCAGTTCATTTTGAGTCTAGCCTTATAGTTTTGTCCACAGGAGTAAAATGTTTGCAGCTAGGGAGCCGGGAATAAAAGACAAAACAGAAAAATCAAATCTATCCTTCTAAAATGTAGCAATCTTCCACAGGAATGGATTTTAAAGTTAATTTATAACAGCCTCTGTAAACATCTTTGGAAACTTCTGTGAAAATTTTCTTGCCCTCCTCTCTTCTCTTTGTTTCTGTCTGTCACCCACGTTCACAAAGCATATGTATGTTCGAGACCTAATTAAGAAGGTTTTATATGAGTTTGTACATGTGTTTTCACACGGATGATAACGGCGGAGTGTAGTTGCTGGGTGTTTGTGCAGGACTACGTTAACCTTGCAGATGGGAAGAGTGTTATGAAAGAAATCTTAATTAATAGCATTAAGAACCTGATTAAAATAAAAAACGCGTTATACAGCAGGGGTCTCATTAAGGAATAGTCATGCCTGTCTGCCACAGATTTAAGAACTTTCAGCCACAAGGCCTTGAACTGAGGCAGCTCCAGTTTAAGCAAACGCAGCAGAGACTCCACCCCCAGTGACATCAGATTGAGTTACACTGCAAAAACACCCCAAGATCTGGAGAAAAAAAAATAAAAATCAGCTTTTCTCCCTCCCCTCCTTGATGTTTAAAAATGATAAAAACGGCATTCTTCTGCTGCATTGGCCGTTTGCAAGGAGCCTTTCTTTAAAGCGAACTAACAGCAGAACCAATGCCTGTTCTCAGGCTCCCTTCCCAAAGGGAGGGGAGAGCACAACTGCCCTTTTGCAGCAAAACAACATTAAAAAAAAAAAAAATAAATCTGAAGAATTCCCTAACGTCCCCCAGCCCTGGAACACAAAAATTAAATCAATCAATCCGGCGTTACAGCAGAGCAAAGCTCCTTTCTCGGAGCAGGAAGGAGCCCCGCGGAAAGGGCTGTGGTACACAGCAACAGATCTGGGGCTGGGGACCGAGGGCTGGCGATGGGGACCTCTGACTAACTTCATGTGCAGTTTGACCAAACCTAAACTGACAAACCCGTTCGGAGTTTGCTGTAAAGTTACATATTTTCCACGTAAACATCCAAAGCAGTTGCCTTTCTCTAGGATGTGTCATTTCCTGTGTAGCTATAATAATATATTAAGTAAAGGCATAGCAATGAATTTACATATTTACATACGTATAGGCGCTGTGCATAGCAAAGCTAGGGGGATGTTGTGGATACACAACAGCAGAAATCGGCAGAAAGCACTTTGTTAAAAAGTTTAGGAAATGACTACACTGAAACAAGAACCGCGCTTCAAATCTTCTTGGCACTCGAGAGAAGGCTGGCAAGGGAAGATTTACGGACGAGTCGGTGTGGGACAGGAAAGCTTCTGTGTTTAAAGATTCAGGGAGGTGGATGTCATGCTCAGGACACAGGTCACCAAAAAGAGCTAAAAAACCCAGCTTAGTTCTTACCTGCTCCCCATGGGCTTTATTTTACTCTGAATCGTGAAATGCTAAACATTTAGCAAAGCAGCCCTAAGAGACTCTCTGGCGACTGATAGGAAGCTGAAGGAATTAGCTGCGGGGATACAGGGGGATCACCTTTGCTCCAGGAAGGACATCTTTCTTTTTGCTCTAAGATATCTACTTTTTTTTTTTTTTTTTTTTTTTTTTTCTCCCACTAAGATTTATTTTTTTTTTTTTTTTTTTTTTTTTTTTTTCCCCAGCAGTGAAGTGTCAAACCCACAAAGGAAGCGATATAATTAGTGCTGGTACCTACTCCAAACTTGGATCTCTGAAGAGAGACCAATGCAGCTTTTCAAATGTCTACCATTTTGAAATCAGAAAAACATTTTCTAACAGACAGAAGAATCCCTCTTGAATCCCCCCTGGCCCTTTTGAATTCACGCCCTGCCTTACATCAAACGCTTTTTTGCTGATTAACTGCACAATCAGGTCCCTGCAGATCAGGGGAAGAATGGAGAAGAGAAAAGCAACCTCTTTTCCAGAGAACAATACCATTATTTCAGCTCCATTGGACAGGAATGTGTGATTTCACAGCCCACTGCCCTTCTCTCCCATCTCCAAAAACACTGCCAGAGATCCACTGCTCCAAGTCCCCACCCATTAGTACCCAGATCCAGCATTTACAACTTGAGTTCAATATTTCTGCGTGGGGGACTACACACATACATGCATACATATATGGAGAAAATACCCAAATCAGAACTAACTCTCCAGCCCAAGAATAGATACAAAGGAAATTTTGTTTATTTTTAAAAATAGCTAATGTCTTTCTTCTTGTGTAATGCAGAAGTCCAGCTCACAGACACACACAAACTATATTTTGGGGTTGGCTTTGGCAGGAAGGTAGTTAACAAATGTGAGGAAAAGATATTTTAAAATTAAAAACATTCAACAGATTAGAGATGAAGATACTGTTTTCAAAGGCAGATTGCTTAATACAATGCCAGTAAACACAGTTTGGTTGTTGTTTTTTGTTTGTTTGTTTGTTTGTTTGTTTTGGATTTTTTTTTTTTTTTAAAAAGCCTCTTTACCCACAAAAGTGTATTCCTTTCTCACAGCTTACGGTGTTCCTTTGGTGTTAAGTTTCTCTCACTGGAGTATGAAGACATTTTAATTTTACAAACATCTGCTGAATTCAGTTGCTGAAGAGCTGGTTCCACAGGAGGAACTGTGTGTTTTAAAGGGGAAGCAACTGCACAGTTGCGAGTTTATTAGTTAACATGGCAGAAGTCTTTCCACAAAAGAAACTCACCAAGACATTTCCCTGAGAGAGAGACTGTCTCTCACTGACTCTCTCAGTCTTTGTTTATTCATTTTTCAACGATTCCTGTGTTTTACAATTCGCAGGGCAAGAGAAATACTAGAGAGCTTCCTTCCTAGCTTTTAAACTTTGATACCGCCCGATTTCAGCTCAGCCGCGTGTACAAAAGGAAAAGCTCTTGTTGTCATGAGAGTGCACTGGAGTGACCTGGCGTGTTTTAGGTAGTCACAATTAAATCCCCAACTTGGCTCGGCCCGCGGAGAGGTGGCTGCGGGAGGAGCGGGAAGGGAGCGCGGCCGCCCGCGCCACTCGCCCGTCGGTCCCGGGGGCACGCACTCATCGAGCGCCCCCGGACAAACACTCCCCAACCACAGCAAGAATTCCTGCTTTAAACGTGACAAATTTAGCGATGTTTTGCCCGGACAGGGCTTTGCTTTCCTACTCGCGGGAAAGATAGTCGAGCTTTGAAACCGAAATA
>NW_008602821.1:0-250 GCF_000691845.1 Merops nubicus | reverse complement strand
CCGGCAGAGCAGCCCCCCCCGACCACACCTCCCCGAGCCGGGACCGCTGGGGATCGATTTTGTTCCCCCAGCACCAGCACTGCCGAACAAAAGAGAGAAAGAGGGAGAAAATAATATTTGCTCAGGTCCCCCCTCTGTTCGCCTTTGATTTATCTGTTTACAAGCGGGACCCCCTCAGTTGAAACAAAAAATCAATGAAAATGTAGTTGGAGAAAAGGCGGGCAAACTACTGAAAAAAAAAAAATAAAAT
>NW_008602820.1:9882-21570 GCF_000691845.1 Merops nubicus | reverse complement strand
CTGGATGCCACGGCAGCCCTGCGACGCACCAGCTGGAGGGAGCCCGGCCGTGCCCAGAGGTTCAGGCCGAGAGGAGCACCCTCATTTAGGCATCTACAGTGCCATCATGACTTTATTAAAAATTTAAAACACAAATTACAACTTTCACTGGGAAAGAATTGCTTTCCTACCAATTATAGTTAATAGGGTAAAATTAATGTACCAATTAATATGGCTGCTTCTAAAACTCAGTCTAATATGTTAAATACTGTTCCTGCCTCTGTAAACGCAGCAAAATAAAGTGATGATCAGGATGGGAGCTAATAAAGTTTTGCTTCTCTGTACTTAAACTATTTGGCATCACTGACTTAAGGCACAGGAAAAAGGAGATTATTTAACATTTTAAGGTTTGTAAGACCCATAAATCATCTCATACATGCCATATTTGTTGAAAAGGATAGAATACATTCAATTTTACAGTATATTAAACTTCATCTAATTTGAACGTAAGAACAGACCAGCAAAATAAATGACCAATTTCTGAAGCAGAAATTACCATTTGGCTGCTGCCATTATGAAGCTGCTGGTATTTTATCATGTTCTTAACATAATATTGCTTGTCTATTGATGCATAGTTATAGTGCTAGTCCAAATTGGAAGGCGGTGAAAGAGGACAGTGCAGAGTTTTTTTTTAATAGGCATCATTTGTCAGATGTTATTTCAGAGGTCTTTGCACTGATGATAATATGCAGATTAAAGCAGAAGTAAATAGGAAAAGGAAAAAAAAAAAAAAAGAAAGAGAGGGAAGGCAGAAAAGGAATGAGAATTTCAGCACATTCTGGCTGTAGCAGTCAGGCAGGTGGACCAGGCCCCAGTGGGTACAGATAACAGTAATTAATCTGGGTTGAAAGGTTTCTTCTGAAACCCCACGGTGTTTGACAAAAGAAAGCATCCTCCCCTGAATCTCAATGCTGCTGGGGTCAGCAGGGACAAGAGCAGGAGTGCTTGATCCTGGGGCAGGACCCAGGAACGGAGCATGGCCCCTGCCCAGCACCGTTCCTCCTCTCTGCCCCATGCTCCCCCCTGCAGCAGCCACAAATCTGAGCACAAATAAAAATTATGTTTAGTTTGCAAAACAGGAGGAAGGTATCTCCATCCTCCAGAGTTCATTGTTCTGCTAGACTTGGTATTATAGTGGCAATATATCACAGAGAAGAAAAATCAGCTGACTGCCTCGCCTCCAGAATGACAATGGAAAGCCACAAAACATGATGGAGGTGCAGCTGGAGGAGGTCTCAAGCCTCAGGCTTTCAGGCAGTAGCTCCTCTGCCTGGGCAGGATGTTACACCCGGGACAGGGCACTTCTGTGGGCACACCTCTGAGCCCAGCGCCAGACCAGCCATGCCCCGTGGGCATTGGTGCACAGCTGAGAACATCTTCCTAGAAAAACACCCAAACAAATACAGCAAGAGGCCTCATTTGCACTAAGGCAAATCATGCTGTGCCCCAGGCCCCTGAACCTCCTCTGGTGAAGGGTTCCTGCTGCTGGCAGGCTGCCAGGAGTGGGCGCACAGCCGGGGCAGAGCCGGGACGTGGGTGGGCAGCAGCCCCACACCCATGCTGAACAGGAACACCCCAGAGCCCGACTCTGCTTAAACCAAATGAATTGCTCAGATATTAGAGCTGAAATTGTGTTCCATGACTGCAAATCTGTGCAGGAATATATTGTGCTATAACACAGATTTCAATTACTTTGCAACCTTCAGCGTGATGATGCCACACTACGCTCCTCTGTCAGAGTTTGCCAGCATGCTCTTACTTTTATTTCTCCTGTTAAATGTGGTCTTTGTTGTGCTTCATTGATCTCTGAGCATATTCTGCTGTTTACAACTTTGATAATCTTTGTGTAATCTTCAGGGGTAATTGAATTCCAACAAACATAGCTGAATTTTAAACACCACACAGATTTAAGTACATTGAAAAGCCATGATATGAAAGTCAAACGTGGAGACAGGGAGAAGCACTTGCTCTCAGCTCCTTTCCTGAAAATCAGGAGCTGAGCCAGACCCAGAGCGCAGGGAACACCACAAGGAAGTCAGGAGACACAGCTGGGGGTGGGACGAGATCCATTCCAGAGTTTAATCCAAAGTAGTAAATATGTCATTTAATGATTTTTAAATATGCAAACCCAAAACGCTTCTGCATTTACGCAAAGTCCCCGGGAATTCCACTGGGTCTCACTCTCTGCTAGGATGGGATACAGTCAGCAGCTTTCAATCTTTGTTAAAATACCTAGGGAATTGCCCTGGTGCAGATAAATTATTGTTTTTATGGGCATATTTTGTAAATTAGACAAAGGGGAAAATGTTCCTGTTGGATTTTGATGGGGAGGGTTTTTTGCAGCGCCCCAGGGGCACATGCACAGTGCTTCCATAATCACTGTCGTTATTTATTGTTTGCCAGCACCAGGAACGTGCCCAGCACAGCGCAGGCACAGAGTAACGTGGCTCCTGGGCAGGGACCACGCTCCCAGTGCCAACAGCCCACGGGCACTGGCCAAACTTCCCCTTGCCAAGATGCAGGGGCCGCATCCCCTCCACCCCGAGCCCAGGCAGCACGGCTCCTTCCCCCCTCCCTGCTGACCCCTGAGTGTCACTGCAGTTAGCTACAGCCTCCCTTCGGGTGGCAGGAAAAACAGATGTCTTGCTTCAGGACATCAGATTTTTGATGCATTTCCTACAAACTTTCATTTCCCATACCATCCTCACTCAGGATGTAGGGGGACTGCTCAAGTATGCTAGAAATTAGTATGCTAGCAGAGCTTCTCCTGGAAGGGGCATAAGCTCAGCCAGACAAGAAGGAGCCTCCAGAAATCTCAGTGCTGGAAGGGGAACTCGACGGCCTCCCGCCGCCTGTGCCGGAGCTCAGACTCTTCCTCAGATTCTGTTTATTGCAGCAGCAGCAGCAGCAGCAGCACACGGCAGCGTCCGCGCCGCAAAGGTTTCCTGCCGAAGGGTCTGAAACACACAGAAGGGTCCCCACGCAATCGAAAGAAAAGGAATTACAGGTTGTCTGGCTAGAGAAAAGGGATATTGAATCTAATCTGAGCCGGTATAATTTGGAAATCCAATTGCACTTGTCCATCAGCAAAGGCAGCGATCGGCTGCGGGCGATCCAAGCCAGCGGCACCAGGGCGGGGAGGCTGCACCAGGGCGGGGAGGCTGGGGGTGCTCAGCCCCACAGGACCCCATCCTGTGCCAGCCAGGAGGAGCCCCAGGGTGGTGCAAAGCCTCTTTGCCCTGCTACAGTCCAGAGCCCATTTCCCACAGGAGATTTACACAGACTGGCACTGAGACAGGACAGTCACTGCCACAAGTCCATGGGGAGCAGTAGGAGCAGGGGGAAAGCAGCTTGGCACAAGCCCTCCCCACCTTCGATGGCAGTGCTGGGAGATGCAGGGAGGGAAACACTGCATGCTCATTCCATCAGGTCTGCTGGGGTACCCCAACCCCCAGAGAACAGCATAGCTTTCCCTGCACCTCCTTCCTTGGAGGTTTTCCAGGAGACACCAGACACTGATTACCATTGATTTCAATGTTTATGCTAGGATTTTTAACTCAGGCTCAGATACCTCCTCATATTTCTCTTGCCCTAAGTCTTTACATTGATATTTTACCAGAAGACAGACAGTTTTTCAAGGTCCCTGATGGACTCCAGTGATCCAGCCAAAGCTCAAGCCTTCTCTGCATGGCTCTGGCTCAGTCCTTTACTGAAAGGCTCCTGCAAACTACTTGCAGCCATTTCCTACCTGTTTCCCCTAAGGCAGGAGGTGTAGAGGGCTCAGCAGTATTCCAGATGCCAAACAAAAGTGACTTTTCACCCAGGCTTTGGTAGTAATTAAATCATGTCTGCCTGCAAAGCCCATGACATGGCCTGTTCCCCAAGCTGCAAGGCAGGGTGCTGCCCAGTGCTTGAGGATCAGGGCCTCCCACCGAGGAAGGTGCCAGCTCGGCAGCTCTGCCTCTCACCAGCCTGCAGGGGGTGGGAGGGAGAATGGGAAGGTGCATCGGGCTCACAGAGCAGCCCCTGTCCTGAACTGTGCAGTCAGCCCCTGCTCCCTTTACAGGCAAGAACACAGGGACAGAAAAACAGAAAGACAGGCTCCCAGGCTCAAGTATGTCTCCCACAGAACTGGGGGACCCCAAAAGAGCCCCACGTCTAGCCCTGTCCTGATAAGGAGTTAGAAAGCAGGCTCCAGAGGCTGCATGGTTTGGATGTCACCAGGTCCTCCAAGCAGCACGGTGCTGAGCATCCCACCAGCAGGAGATCTGGAACAGAGCCACTCACAGCCATTATCCCCCACATGTGCTTGATTTCCTGAATTAAAGAGCAGAATTATAATGAGACTTGACATTAAATTCCATAAAAAGTCAAGCTAATCAGTGACCAAACCTGTAATTGATTCTTTTGCTAGTTCAATACTTAATGCTACATGTTAAGCAATAGGATTTTACAATTTGCTAGCACTTCACTTACAGAGAATTAAGCAATAAAAATCCATTCTGAGCACAAACAGCAGGAAGGGAGCCACGGCTGCTAATAAGTGAATGAGCCAATAAAGCAGCTCAGCACCTGCATCAATATCTTGTTTTTCAAACTCTCTGTCCCTGTACGACACACGAGCCTCTTTAACGCGCGGAAGCACATTTGAAACCCCCCAGGAGGCAACGCCGGGGCAGGGAGTGCCACAGAGGAGCTGCTGGGAGGCTGCAGAGCCTGCAGCCCACACCACAGCGAGGGGGGCACCCGCTCCCCCCGTAGCCACAGGGCCCAAACCCCGGGGTGCTCAGCCCAGCAGAGAAGCTCCAGCCCCATGGAGCTCCTCTGAACACAGCTCGAGACACAGCCCCGTGGATGTGGGGGCGCAGGGGGAGCAGGACCCACAGCCAGGCACTGGTTCCTGTGCAGGGAGCAGAGCCCCCCCCACACCACAGCGAGGGGGGCACCCGCTCCCCCCGTAGCCACAGGGCCCAAACCCCGGGGTGCTCAGCCCAGCAGAGAAGCTCCAGCCCCATGGAGCTCCTCTGAACACAGCTCGAGACACAGCCCCGTGGATGTGGGGGCGCAGGGGGAGCAGGACCCACAGCCAGGCACTGGTTCCTGTGCAGGGAGCAGAGCCCCCCCCAGCCGTGGGTGCCGGACCCCCTGCAAAGGGGATGCTGGAGGGGACGTTGTGGTTTAAACAGCTCTGCTTTCAGAAAGGTTAGATTTTAAAGTTTTTAAACTGCCTGCAGTGTTTGCTTTATATTATTCAAGGCAAAATTCAGAACAGGGAAACAGCTTCCACAGGCACTTTCCACGAACAGATAGATAGCAGAACTCAGTTAAAAACTGATTGTTTTTTTAAAAATGCAAAACTGTTAGCATTTTAATTTGCCTACTGTCCTCAAAGGTGCTTTTCTCTGTTGATCTTCTGTTGTTTTTCAGCACAAGTGAAACCTTTGTCTCAGAGCAGCAAGGTGCTGCAGAAGGCTTAACCCACAGCAGTGACTGGAGAGCCACCAGCAGATCTCCTGCATCCCCAGGAAAGGAACCCCGTCCATTCATCTCCCGGGTTGTGTGCTAACTCCCAGCAAAAAGAGCCCTTTTCTGCCATGACTTGCTGCTTCCAGGACATTGATACCAGCACAGGGAGAGACAGCACACGGCAGCTCCAAAATGACAGCGTTTTATAGACCTTTCTACAAAGGCTTGCTTCTCCTCCAGTTAACAGGGCTCTTCTCTGCTGGGTGGGATGTGGCAGCCAGCACAGGAGAGCCTGTAGCAGAGGTGTTCTCCTGACCCATGGCACCACAGCCCTGTTCAGCTCTGGAAGGCAGCAGGGGACACCACACTCCTGCTGCCAAGAGCCACGCTCCCCTCGCCTGCCAAGAGCCTGCCCCCCGTCACCCTGGCGCCACGCACGGTGCTGCTCAGGGAACCTGGGCGCCTGCGGGTATCCTCGTGCAGCTCCTGGGGCAGCCAGGGTCCCTCCGTGCCCTGCTCCCACGGGGCTCACCAGGCACAGGGTGCAGTGGGTGTGCCACAATCCCTGACAGATTTTACTTCCAAAATTGCCTCCGCTGGGTCCTGTGCAGCGTGGCAGGAAAGACACGCTTGGGAAATACAATTATTCTCCTAAGGGAACGCTGCGCTCCCGTCCCCACGGGGGCTGGGCACCCTGCCGCGATGATTCAGGGCATCTGTCGAGGCACATTTTATGAATTCCACTGAAGCTGTGGAATTGCTGCATTAGGTGAATACCTCAACGGTTGTCAAGTCAGCCACGTGCTGTCAGAGCTGCTTTACATTGCCCAGACCAGAGAGAGCAGATGCTCATAAATAGCAGTCATTTTCTCCTCTCCTTTCAGCACTGACCCTGCGCAGCCTGAGAGTCTCACCCAAAACCACCAGCGCATCCTGCAGACCCAGACCCATTTTCCCAGGCTTTCTTTGTATGCATCTGTCAAAGGCTGCAGAGATGTTGCAAAGGTGCCTCCTGAGCCACATGGGAAACGTAGTGCCTGGACATGGAGCCAAGCCATCCTCCACATCACACACAAAGCTGCTCTTTGAGGAACAAAGCGCTGAGCAAAGAGAGTCTAATCAGGACCGAATCTGTCCCACGCACAGGTGCACAGCTCTACAAAGTCTTCCCACAACAGCCCTAAGCCAGACACGCTGTGCTGTAGGATTGAAGTGCTGAACCACAGCACAGAAACAGATCTATAGCCCTAGAAAAAGCTTCTCAATTAAAACTTTAAGTAGCAGTAAATCTCAGTTTTAATAATGCAGATTAACACTGCTGAGAGATGTGGCAGAGCAAATAAAACTTCACTGAGCCAGAGGAGAAAGTAGAGAAATTAAACCCTGTTGTGGGGCAAACAGGAGCAGGCTGAGGGGACCCCGAGGTGGGTGAGCAGGGTCCAGAGCTACGGCACGGCCGAGCCCCAGGGAGCTGGCACGGCCACTGTCGGAGCCCGCTGGCTCCTGCAGATTGCATCTTCAGAACATACCTGGCTAATGAATTTGTGCCTGACAGCTTCAAGCATCAGACAATTTGTACAGTACAAGAATGTGTCTGAACACTTGTCACTGAAGACTTGTAAAGGACACTTGAAAAGGTCACTAGCTGTGGCCACGCACCGGGCATGCCCCACATCTCTCACAGGCACATCCATCACTCTCTGCAGGCACGTTATGTAAACAGACGGGGTACTCAAGAGATGTGGTGCTGCTGGCGGAGCTGGCACGGCGAGGGCATGAGGGTACCTGGTGCCAGCACCCCACACACATCCCTTCACCCTCCACAGCCCCGGTCTGGCTGCGCTCAAGCGGCTGGAGAAACAGAAAATGCCAACTTTGGTTAAAGGGCTTCTGCTGTCTCCTGGGAACCAGAAAGAGCAACTGAAAATACAGGTGCCTACACAGCTGGGATGGAGGCAACATCTGCCTCGGTAAAATCAGGAGCTCTTGGAAGCAGACAGAAGTTACAGAACAGCAGAACATACTCTTACGGGGTAAGGAAAAGGAGACGGATCTTTTTGTGAGAAAAACTCCAACAATGGCAGATCCCGTTTCTAGGGAGATAGCAAAGACGCCACGTACCTTTACAACATGTATTCAACAGGGTCTTTTGTTCTGCACTCAGAACCATTGTGCCCGTTTGTCACACGCAGTCAAGTAATCAGTCAGTGACTAGCTGAGGACGTCCCAACAGTGGCTATTCTGCATCCCATGCCTGAAAAGCTTGTGTCCATGAAACCTGGGCAGAGGCAGACACCCAATGGCCCATCGCTCCTTTCTATTCAGGCGTAGGGCTGGGGGGAATTGCAGTGCTCTGGAGAACTATGAGGGGAGAAGTGAGGAGCTCCACATTTCGGAAGGCTGAAGAGAAGACGTCACACAGCAGGTCATAGGCTCTCTGGGGAGGGACTGCAGCCTCCAGGAAAAACAAGAGGACAGCTCACAGAGGAGCCCATAAACACTGAACAGGCCAGGAAAAGTCCAGCTGTCATGGAGCAATAGAAAATTGGCCTTGTCAAACGAGCCCCACCTCCTCCTTCAATGAGATTACATGTTGGGCTGATTAAGGCAATTACAATGATGTAACAGGCTTCTGTGAGGTGTCTGGCACCATATCACACACCATTCTGAGTGAAACAGTTCACTCCACGCCAGAGCCCCTGCTCAATAGATTACGCAGCAGCTGAAGTGCCTGTCAATGAGGAACCCCCAGTCAAGGAGCTGCCCCTCAGGACAAGCGTGGGTCAGACACTGCTCAGCCTTGTCACCAACGTGGGCACACCGGGCAGCCCTGCCACACAGGAGCTGGACACGAGGAGCCAGGCACAGGGCCAGCTCCTGCAGGAGCTGTCTCCTCAGCAGCACTGACCTTGTGAAGCGCTCGAGATGCGCTGACGAGCAATGCAGCATAACGGTCCCAGCATGAGGTGGTGGCCAAGTGGGCCAAAAGAGGCACCAATTAGGAGCACAGAGAAGGACATCTTTGCCATAGGAATATCACATCTGTCCCACTCCCATGCTGTGAGGTGTAAACATTGCAGAGGAGGAACAAGAGCCACAAAACAGTTGAAAGGCTCAAGACAACACCTGCTATTGAAGAGCAAACCCTGGGCCAGGGAAGCAAATAGCAGCAGCATCCCTGCAAGTCAGCTTGTGATCTCAGGTCCATCTTGGTGGACATCTGGAGTTTCAGTACTGCTTCAGCACCATCCTTTCTGACCATGCTGCGTGCAAAAGTAGCACTCCCCAGGTGCTGGCATCAAGAGAGGCAAGTAGCCCCCATGGTCCAGCCAGGACACAGAAAGCTGCGAGCCCCCTCGGAGGACTTCTCCAGCTGGGATCTTTGCTGCCGTGGCAGGTCTGGTCTTACTACTCCCAGCTCCAAAGCTCAGGGCACACACAAGTGTTTGGGGCTGAGCCTCTGCCCCAAATGCATTCTGCACTCCTTCATTGGCATTTTCCTTCCAACACTGAACACCTTATCATTAAGGTGTCTGCTGCAGCCCAGAGTCCTCAGCCATGAAATTATATGGCTCTGTCTGGACCTCTGATTTTCTACAGTTAATATCTCCTACAGAAAATACACTGCAGCTCAGGGGCATTTCCCTGGCTCCGCCAACAAGAAATGCAGTCCCAAAATGTGGATCTCTGCTAATTCACTGGGATGTCTTCTCCTCCTTTTCAGAGCAGCCTCAGCTCCAAGGCCAGAAGCTTACTTGTTACAGCGAGGGCTCCAGCAAGGGTCCTCTCCTGCACCTAACACCAAGGCCTGTTTGCATTACTGTGTGATTGAGGAACACGATGGGACTGACACCTCCCAGCAGACACCCAGTTCCCCTTGACCCCACTCACACACTGGATTGTCCCCACCAGCCCATCCAGGCCCTGATGCTGGGTCACAGTCTGTGCCAGCCCCAGAGGAACACTGGGCTATTTGACAACAGGACAGGACCTTCCATGGGGCTGCCTGGTGGAGTCCTGCTCCATTTAGAGATGCCCTGGGACTAGTACCACAAGCCACGGGTGATGCTGCAGACATTGCACTGAGGTGCTCCAGCAGAGAAAGGCTGAACCCAAAGCTCAGCTGCCCTCGTTCCAGTTGGCAGCAGCTTCCCTCTGGCTCCACACACAGCTCTTGCTCCTGCTGTGCCTGCAGAAACAGGCACCACCAACAAACACTCATCCAAACACAAGCTGTCAGGAGCCCAAGCCCTCATCTGCCTACCTTCTTCTGGAGTGTTTAAGAGACTCATGTCTTTTAAAACTAACACAGATCTGTAACTGGATGTGTTGCAGAGCAGGAGGTGGTGAGGAGCTGGAGCCCCATGCAGGGACCTGGCTCAGGGGGGCTGGCAGAAAGCTCTAAGGGCAATGCATGGCTTCAGTCCAGGATGCTCCCCATTGGCACCTCTGTGCCAGCAACCTGACATCCCTCTGACCACCTGGGGGGAGAGAGAGGAGCCAAGAAGAGCCCCCCCAAGTGCCCCCTGCCCAGGCAGGGTGAGCACAGGGCCTTGGTGCAGATGTGCACGAAGGCAGGGTGGTCACACCCCCCCCATGAGCAGAGCTCTTGGCACACCACAGCCTCTCAGGGAGCTGGGAAACTGTCCCAGCACTGCTGGCCCCTACCCAGAGCTCCTGGGAAGCAGCAGCCTTTGCCCATTGCCTTTCTCCAGCCACCTGCAGAAAGACCCTGCTGCCCACACTGCTCTGAGTGGGCACAGGGCAGGTAGGGCACAGCTGGCACTTGTGGGGCCCGTGGACAGGAGCCATCTCCTCTCTGGAGGGCACATTCCCATCCTGACCCAAGCACTCTACAGCCACACACTGACCCCTGCAGAAAGGGAAGAACTTGTTTTTCCTGCCACTCTTACGATTGCTCTAACGATCGAGAAGCATCCAGTCTTCCAGGAGACTGACAGAGAGAGGATGCTAGTGTCATTATCAAGTTAATTAGAAAAACTCAAATGGAGCTTTAAACATCTTTATAATACATTTGGGCCTTTTTGGCAGGATTATGGCATCTTTTGGGTTTCCATTTCCCATTAAAGCATTCTCAGTAGTGCATATATAAAAGCCATGTGATCTTGGCTTCTTGCTGGTTTTTTTTTCCTCTTTTAAAGACATCTTTTCTGGGGTAAGATTTATTAAATATTGTAATCAGTTAAATTCTGGCAGCTTAAACATTTTCTTTAATAGCCTTGTTAAATGTGGATTAGATTTAAAATCCATGCCTCTGAACTCTTGAGCAGCAGTATTTATATGCAATGTTAAAAAAATTAAAAGCTTTACAAAGTGGTAATTACTCCTCTGCTGCAGGAGGAAAAAGACCAAGTTATTTTAGGGCAGGTTTTCCAGCCTCACCCTTTTTGGGCAGTATTACACAAGTATAATTTATTCTTCCTGAAGTACCCCTCAGGTCAGGGGTTTGCTCGCTCGCTCGCAGAGCCCGCGCCATTTGAAGCACCATCAGCTCTGGCTCTGCTTAGCGAAGGCAGGAGCTGTCAGGGGCCCTTGCAGGACCCTGCTCCTGCTGAGCCTCCCCGGGGAGCGGCACCCCTTCACCCCAAGCCGAGAAGAGCCAGGCAGGAGCCCACGCAGACAGCACCCTCCTACCTGGCCAGCGAGTCCCCAGCACACGCCAGGAGCAGCCCCTGGGCAGCACCAGCTGGGCAGGGGAGGGCACACTCCCGCTTTATAAGCTCAGCCCAGATGGGCAGCATCTGCAGCCCCTGCATGGGGCAGCCCCTGGCTCCTTCACCTCTGCTCTGGCCACTCTCCACTCCCTATCTGCTCCTCAGAAGCCAAACAGAAACTGGAGATACCAGGCCTGATGCTCGGACCACGCTGTCACTGCCACTTTTAAGACTTTTGCAATAGTCAAAGGATGCACAGCCCAATCATCACAGTTTGTTTGATGTGCTTGCAGGGAACGCTACAGAGTCCCGACTTTGTGTTCCTTGAACCCTGGGAAAACTTCCAGATGCCATTAAAACCAGTTACTGCAGAAGGGAAATTCCCTTTCCCAGTTCCCCTTCCTTCCCCTTGCATTTCTCCCAGGCTGAGGCAGGCAGGGTGTGTGCAGGCACACAGGAGCTCCTGTCCAGCTCCCCCCTGTCCCCCCCATCAGCACTCCGCCGCCCC
>NW_008602820.1:7605-9621 GCF_000691845.1 Merops nubicus | reverse complement strand
CACCCTGCCCTGCCCTCCCTGCCCTGCCCTGCTCGCCTCAGGGCTTCCCAGGAAGGCTACCCAAGGCAGCATCCATGTCTGTCACAATGTGTTTGTTAGCAGCAGAGGTGTCAAGGCTCTGCAGTTGGTCCTGTTTATTAACAAACATGTTAATAAGCTGGAAAGGGCAGGGAGGGTGAGCAGGGATTTACAAAACATGACAGTGATGCCAGCTGAGGCAAGCAGGAGCAGAGCAGCACCCCAGGGGGGACAGGGCGCACACGGGCTCCACAGACACAAAGCCAGGAGCGGGTGAGGGAGGCCTGACCACTGCTCACACCCTGCAAAGGGCTGAAGGAACTGCCCTGGCCCCCGGAGGTGGGCCAGGGCTCAGGGCAGCATGTCCCACGGGCACCTCTGCATCCCCAAGGTGGGGCAGGGCAGGGTGAGCCCCCCACGGGGGACTGCAAGGTGCACCCCAGCAGTGCCGCAGGCAGGCTGCAGAGCCTTTCTGGCCAGAAGGCAGGACTGCTAAAAGCCCCTCCAGATGGGCTGCAAGCTAGGGTTAGGGTCCAAGGTGCCAGGGGCTTGTAGGCAGGGCCCTAAACTCTGGGGCAGGAAAACTGGCACCATGTGCACTACAGCGGGTGGCTCCCTGAGCAGCGCTGGAGAGCAGAGCGGGCAGGGGAGCCCACGTGCCACTGCAGCCCTGCCCGGGCGGTACCCAAACTCTGCAGTTCCTGCTGTCGGACACGAGTTTTGATAAATATTTCTGAGGAACAGAAGGCACTTTTGCAAATCTTAACTGGATTTTAATGAGGCTGTTTGCCATTGAATGTAAGTCAATTTTCCTGGAGTGATTACCCTATCTCCAGAGGGTATTGTAGGAATAGATGAGAACGAAAGAGGGACAAGAGTAATATCCAGGACTGGAAAAATTCTCAAATAAGGAGCAACAGAAAAACAAGGTAGAAACAGAATAAATAAATAATAAATGGTCTTGAAGCGACAGTCTGGGAGTTCAAATCATCCCAGTCTCATAACAAAGGAAGGGAAAACATGATGTTGAATTAAAAGGTGGAATAAAGGGGAAATACTTTTCTCAAGTGAGCGCCAGCAAGTGTGTGAATCTCAGGGCCACGCAGGGTGGGTGTTCTCCCCAGCGCCTGGAGTGCTCCGCTCCGCATGGCCAGCACTGCCCACAACGCCCCACGGCTGCACAGCCTCTGCACGGCCCCCTCCACCCCTCCCCACAGGAGAGGGGCTCCTTCCCCGCTGCACACAAACAGCTCGGGTGTCTAGGGCCGGGGTCTCTGCAGCCGGGTGTCAGGGAGGATGCTCTGCCTGTGCCCCAACATGCAAACGCTGTGCTCCCACCCCCCGTGCCAGTTTCCATCCTCTGGGTCTGCAGGTGGCACCCACAGGGACTTTGACTGAGCCACAGGTAAACGACGGGAATAAATAGATTGCAGATGTGCTACTGCAGAAAGAGATCCATGAGCACATTTCTTCTGTCTCAGTCAGTCCTGTGAAGCTGGCTACTGGGGATGGGACTTCAGGGAACACCTCTCTTCAGTTCCACACTAGAGAATGAAGACTTTCTCCTTTTAAAATTCATAAACCAACACAGAGTGTAAGTTAAAAAATAAGATCCCCTATTTACATATATCACTACAACCACCACAGTGCTTGTTATGAATTATTTAGCATAATGCACTCTCACATCAGCCCTGCTTGCTCAGTGGCCTCCTCTCAATTAGGCGTTTATGGCAGAGGGGTCAGTAATAGCAGGTCACTTAAAATGTAAATAAAAGTGACACTGGGAGATATGCTGGAGCATTTATTTATAATGTCATATTACTGTAAAAATGTGTTTATGAAGACCCGTTCCTAGCATGCTTACTTGTCATGCAAAAAAATGCATTTAGCAAAACACACATTAAACATCATCCAGCCAGAGCAGAAGGAGCAGATCCTGCCATGTGGAGTGCGGTGGTAACGAGCCCACTGCCAGCTGCCACCAGCCTGGGCACGGGG
>NW_008602820.1:4490-7590 GCF_000691845.1 Merops nubicus | reverse complement strand
CCCCTGGCAACGCACCCACCCAGCCTCCACTCTCCCCCTTGGCAGCGGGGTGGGAGCTGCGGCAGTCTGGCAGCGCAGGGGCTGCCTGCCCCGCGGTGTGTGGCTCTGGCAGCGCCACATCCAGGGTCGGGACGCCGCGCTCGCCACAAGCTGCCTACCCAGGGAACCGTGCAGGCACGAGAAAGCAGCCAGAAGTTCTTCAAATGAAACAGTCTGTGGCCCAGAAGCAAATCTGATGACACAAACTTCACACAGATTGAGTTTGGTTTTGCCAATTTATTTGGCTTTAAGGGGGACAGTGTTTTAAGCGGATGTTCTGGGGCATTTCCATTTGACACCACTTAAAGTTCTAAAAAAGTACAAATTCATCTCCATTCTGTACCAAATGAAATATGTCAAACGACATAAGGTTTCCCTTTGTTTTGTGTTTTACAGTGCTTTTGGCTTTGCTGAAGTTTTTGAAAAGTTGTTTAATGTCAAGCTGATGTTTCGGGGCTTTTTGAGGTGCAAGTAAACAGAAAAATCAGCTTTTTACACCACTCTGCTAGACGCTCTCCCAGCTGGGGGTTTCCTCCCTTTTCTGTACAGCTCCATCGCCAGCAGATCGACCCAGTGCTCCCAGCGCCGCGCCCACTGCGGCTCCAGCCCCAACTCGTCTCCTGCTGCCCGGCACCCACTGGCAGGGCGGGGACCCCAGGCCCCAGGGACCCCACTGCCACATCCTTCAGCCAGGCAGGGATCCCACCTCAGTCTGCAATAGTCCACAAATTCTTTTGCCATGAGTGGGATGAACGTGCATGGAAAATCAAACTGCTGCCTACCAGAGCTGCTCATTAGCAGGCGATAACCCCCCGGACTGTCCGCGGTGCAAAGGGGAGCGCAGAGCAGGACGAGGTTCCCTGTTGCCCAGCATGCCCCTGTATGAATGCACCCCTAGTCCCTTCCCCCTGGGGCTTGCAGGCAGCCCAGCCTCACGTTTTGCTTTGCCTCTGCAAAAGAAGGCTCTGAATTAAGAACCCACGGGGAGGGACAGCGGCAGCATCTGTTGCTGAGATGCCTGTTCCTTCAGAGAGCCCATGGGTCCCCAGGCCCTGAAAGCAGGGGCTGGCTGCTGCTTTCCCATCGAGTCCAGCATGATGGGCGTCCAGCCTCTCCCCGGCTCCCAGTGGCCACAGATGAGGGCTGGGGGTCACCCTGCTGCTGTGGGACAGGGACAGGGGTCTCGCTGCTCTGCTGTCCTAGCACCGGGGGTCCCACACACCCAGCAGCCAGCATTCCCTGGCTTCAGGAGTGTTTTTTCCCATTAACTGTTATTAGGCCTGTATGGGAGGTGATAATAACAAGCCATTGATGGGAATCTGTTTGAGTGCCACTGTGTGGCAAGATCATAAATTAATGGCCGTTTCATTTATTGTCATTTTATCCATAACAAGATGCTGATTTTCCTCCCTGGATAATGAAATTGGTCTGCAAGAACCATAAATCCTCACTGTGTTGCGAGGCCGGAGCGAGGCGTTGGATTAAGGGGCTAATGACAGAGATGAGGGAGCCCCCGAGTCGCGTGACACGGCACCGGCACGACTCGATGGCTAACACGGAGTTAGGTCAGGTGGCAGACCAGGAAGATCCAGATGTCCCCTCCTGGTCTGTCCCCGGCGGTTTGCGCTTCCTGCCCACAGAAAACTGTCTTTTAAAGGCGAGCCTGTCAGACCAAAATGGCCCAGGCGCTTCACTGACCCTCACTCCCAGCCACGTGTCCCGGACAGATGCACGAGCAGTTTGGGGCAGCCGAGGAGGAGGGTTGAGGACTTCTGCCCTCCTCACCTGGGGCACAAAGCAGAAACATATGCTGGAAGATTTTAGGGTCCATTGGGCTGAAATGCTTTCTTTGCTACATGTTCCCTACCATTCCCAGGACCATCAGCTACGGACCTTAATCTGTGGACAAGCACAACTTCAAAACGACTGCCTGAAAAAAAAAAAGTGTAAGTTTCTTGCAATTAAGTCATTAAGTAGAAAAAAATAGTTAGAAATTAAATAGTTAGGACTCCTAGGACGATGAGGACCCTCTCCATCCTGCTGCAGAGGCACCAGCCAGAGCTGGAAAGAATCACACCTCCCTCTGTGCCTGTCCCGGGGGCGAGCTGGCTGCGGTGGGGCAGACTCACCGACAGCCATGAGAAAGGCTGCAGGGGATCACGGGTCTGAGCACTCCCTGCCCTGGTCACATCGGCATGACAACAGCTTCCTGCACCCCTCAAGTGCTTTAACCACCTGCCTGATGTCTGCTGGAGCACTTGCTCCATCCCTGTTTCTCTCTCCTCACCTCACTTCCATTCACAAAACAGTCAGACCAGGCTGGGTCAGCTTCAGCCGGTGCCAGGCAGTAAACCTCACCAGGCTGCCTGGTAAGAACATTGCCACTGTCCAGGACTGTCTGGAGGCAGCAAAGGGATCCCACAGCTGTAGGGCAAGGGGGAGGGGACCCCAGGACCCTCCACTACTGAGGGGAGTCCTCTGCAAACCTGCACCTCCTGCGGCCAAGTGCTGAGAAAGGCTTACAGCTTTCTTTTTTTTTCTCCTGCATAATTCAGCAGAGACATCATTTTAAATATTGCTACTTTTCTCACTCAGATATGAGAAATATGAACTAGCCAAACTTTACTGTGGCTGTCACCATCCTTTTAGCAGTGTGATTGCCACTGGGGGATTTATAGTCCTCCCCGCACATGGGTTATTTGAGTTTTGCTTTGCTGCAGGGCCAGGGCAACAATAAATTTCCTTCTCCTCGGGAACATGCTCTAACCTCTCATTTTCTAATAAAGCGTTAAACCTTGGAGCAACCTGCACTGGCCTCAGTGCTCGAGAGGAGTTTCAGCTGAGACGAGGAGCCGCTTGCCGCGGGCTGGAGGGCACCGCTACGGGCCAAGCGCAGCTCCTCCCGCTGCAGCTCTGATGAGTTCTGGCTTCCCTCTCCACAGAGAGCCCCCTCCCCAGGCAAAGGACACATGCTACCTGTCCCCAGCAGCACTGCACCCCAGCTAGGCTGTCAGAGACGCTGGGGTGGCAATTTAGGGCAAGGCCTCCCCCTGCTCGCCGC
>NW_008602820.1:1489-4357 GCF_000691845.1 Merops nubicus | reverse complement strand
CTGGCGGAGATGGGCTCCTGTGGGCAGGGATGGCAGAAGCCGCCGGCGCAGCAGTGAGGGTGCTGCTGAGCAGGAGGCGCCGCCTGAGGCCCTGCACCGCGGAGGGCTCGAGGGCATCCGGGAGGAGAGGCTGGAGAAGCCCCCAGCCCTGCCCACTGAGACACGACCAGGACAGCATGACAAGCGGGAAGCAGCTCAGGGAGCTCCCAGCCCACAGATGGAACAGCCCCAGCCTGGCCCCACCACCCGCCCCAGCCCACGCCCCTGACACGCACAGAGGGCTCAACGTGGAGGTGGAGAAGCCACAAGACCCACCAGCAGCACGGCGCCCGTCATCAACACAGGGTTTACTTTGTTAAAAAGGCCCTCATTGGTGATGCACCACCACCCCTGCCACCCACAGACCTGCCCTGCTCCGTGCAGGGCCTTAGGAAAGGCTGGGTGGCACGAAGGAGGGACGGGTGGGTGGGCGGTGCATCTGCTGCTGGTCTCGTCACCGGCAGAGGTGGCCGCGGCGCCGCGCTGTTACCGGCTGAGCTGCTGGGTGAGTTACGGCGAGGTGCTGCGCTGTGCTGGTATGATTTCTTCAATATATTCTGTTTGGATTGGCAGGTTGGTCTCACTCTTTCTCAACTGACTGATAAAGCACTAGACAGGGGATTAGTCCTCTTGGAAGCTAAAAAAAAGAGGTAATTTGGGTTGTTTATAGCCTGCAGGGGTAGAATCAAAATGTACAATACTGAGAGAGTCAAACTTTTACAGCGTACGGCACAGCTATAACTCAGAACAAGTATCAAACATTACAGCCCTGTGAAATGCATTCCTGTGACAAAAGGCTGGAAAGGCAGAAAGAATGAGAGGAATTAATCTGTTCTTGGGACAAATATTGTAATGAAGACATGAAATGCCAAGAAAATGAACCCCCACCTGGGCAGGTTTTAGCATTGGACTGTTTGGCCCAGAAATCTCCCCTCCGGGCACTGGGCAATGTCGGAAACAACCCAGACATGGGAGATGCTGCTGTAGGAGCAGCCCAAATCTGACCTTGGTGTTTCTGCATTAAAAGAATAACAGCTTTCCCTCAACTGGGTTTTGCTGGATTTTCATAGCTATTAAATCTAATTGCTGAGATAGAGTTATAAAATTATAATTTTAACCATGCAATTTAGATGGAGTAACCGGTCGTCTATTTCTGTGATTATCCCTGATTATTAAATGAGCAGCTGCCTCCAAATATGTTTGCAACAAACTAATTCAACGAATGCATGTGTCTGAATATTCATGCCCCTGATTCGTGGCACAGACTTTTAAGACTTTTTCAGTGTGGCTTTAAAAGTTAATTTATACTGGCAATTTAAATAAGTGCACTTCCATCGGCTTCGGTTAATGCTCCAGACTTTAACAGCAAGTTTGGCAGCAAGCGGAGGTGTCGCAGCCCCCGCCCGGGCGCCCGCCCACAGCAGAGCCCTTCCAGCGGCCACGTCGAGTCCAGGCTTCTCTGCTGCCTTGTTTGCGGGTTTGACAACCCTTCTCCACAAAGCACTAACAAAATGTGACACTCCGCAGTCTGTTTGTTTTAGCTTTTCCACTAAATTTTGCAGCCATGCCAAGTAGCTGGGAACCAACCTGCCCTCCCCGAGTGCTGAAATATGGGCAAGGCTGGCCGGCGCGGCAGCCAGCGAGCAGCTCCCCTGCCCTGCCCGGCCCCCGCAGGCAGCTCCACAGCCCCCTTGCATCAGGAACCTCATCCGCCTCCTCTCGGACGAGGTGCCCCCCAGAGCCAGCCAGACCAACGGGCACAGGGGCTGGAAGCACCCCGAGGCTGGGGTGCAGGAACATCAGATGTATTTCTTGTACTTAAATCTCTGCACGCTCTTTCCAGTAAGCCGCACTTTTACTGACTAGTAGAACATTTTAATAATATTCATGGCATTATACAGGTTGTTAAAAGAAACCCTATTACCTCGTAACACAAGCAAGTGCCCAAGAGTAGTTATTTCACTGGATGCTGCTCGTATCATGATGCACTGGAGTTTACCCTGGGGTCTCCCAGCCTCTGCAGCAGTGTGCAGCCTCTGGAACCTGACAGAAACCTCCGGCCCTTGGGAATGTGCTGGGATTTCCATACTTACTGGAGAGAAACAGCTGCTGCGGAGGGAAGAGGCACGGCTCCCTGGCTGCATTTCCGAGGTGCCTATTAGACAAATGCTGGCAGCCAATGCCGGGGTTCTCCCGGATCCATTCTGCCTCCCCTGTGGAAACACTGGCAGCCGCTCCACTGGAACAGGTGAGCACTGACCCAGAGAGTCAAGCCTAGTTTGGAGCAACCTCTGGCTGTAAAGTCTTCCTCACATCCTCATAGACATGTCCCTCGGCAAGCAATCTCGTTTAAAATAAAAGTCTTTTAAAAGCTTTTATTAAAGATCCAAGGAAAAAAAAAAGAGAAGAGAAATATCTGTTAAAGTATTTGAAATGTAAAGTAGGGCTTTCATTTTAACAGCATCTCTGATTCCTTTTGTCTCTTTCTGTATAGAGGTTTCACAAGAATACACACAGTTTGACAGACTTTCAGATGATATTAAAGATGGCAACATCCTATTGTGGGGGAAAAGAAACTGTTTAACTGCAACGGCTTGAGCTCTTGGACTCTGACCTGCTGCTTTTCGGAACCAGCTGGATCAGTGGCCAAATGCCAACAGAAAGGGAAGAGTAAGAGGGTCCTGATACCGTGCTGCAGCTGCAGCCTCTGCCAGAGAGACCCCAGCCCATCCCACCTGCCCGTGAGCCCTCCCCAGCCCCATGCAGGGCCCAAGCAGCTCTTCTCCCAGGCCTGAGTCAGAGTTCTGAAGGCTGGTTCAGGACGACTGC
>NW_008602820.1:1140-1458 GCF_000691845.1 Merops nubicus | reverse complement strand
ATTCAGAGTTCTGAGGGCGGTTTCGGGACGCCTGCCAGCCGCTCAGCAGCACCGTGCCCACCGTCTGCCAGGGCGAGGTGGGGCACACAACCACGCCAGGCTGCCAGCAATGCCCACAAGGGCAGCGAGGGCACGGCGAGCAGATGGATGGGACCTGCTGGCCAGCCACACGGGCCACTCCCCAACGCTGCCGAGGTCACACTGCTCAAGAGGCTGTTTGCGATGGGATGGGCACCGGGACAGGCACCCGCTCCCAGAGATTGTCCTAGGGAAGGGGACTAGCTCTGTGGGGACGTACCACTAGGGCAGGGCAGGGTT
>NW_008602820.1:0-1060 GCF_000691845.1 Merops nubicus | reverse complement strand
GGAAGGGAAGGGAAGGGAAGGGAAGGGAAGGGAAGGGAAGGGAAGGGAAGGGAAGGGAAGGGAAGGGGACTAGCTCTGTGGGGTCATCCCACTCAGGCAGGGCAGGATTGGGCTCCCTGCCCCAAGAACATGGCCTTGGCAGAGACGTCACTGTCTTGGAGCTGGGGAGACAGAAACAGGCACCATGTAACACTCCTGCTGTTCTAACAAGAAATGATAGATTAAAAAGCTAGTTAAAAATTCATCCAAGAGAGGCAGACTTTCCCAAGCATATCAGAGTTAATATTTATAAAGGAGATTGTTGCTCAGTCTCAATTATCCTAAAAGCTTGGTACAATTGATGCATTGGAGAAACCACAAACACAGGCATGTCAAGGGAAAACCATTCCCTGTGACCGCTAACAAAATGCAATCAGATCTGCAACATGTGGAGCCAATTGATTTTCAACAAGTTATACAATGTAAACAAATGATTGATTCTCGGGCTCCTTTTATTTCTGAGCAAGCAGTCAGAAATCTCTCCAACTACTCGGAGCAGGTAAGGCTGGTGGTAAACAAGGGCTGCAGAGGGGCAGCGTGCAGTCCTTTCATCAACCTGCGAACAGCAGCAGCTTTGATTTCTTTTTCCCCCAGCCCCTTAAGCAGCCACTAAATAATCAACAACCCCCCGATCATGTGAAATCTTTCTGTTGCCAGTGGTCTTGTTGGACCGGCTTCTGCCTTCAATGAGAGGCAGGAGATTTTTATTGCTTTTGCATTTTGCCTCCTCTGATGTTCTCAGCCTTCCTCTGATTTACCCGAGACAGATGAGACAGGAATATCTCCAAGAGCTTTATCGCTTCTCTCTGTCAGCAGCGGCTGCTAAGTCAACAGTGCGGTGGTGTGTGTCTGCACCGGCGGTGCAGGGGTTGCTCAAATCCTTCTCCGCTCCCGGTGAAACCAATAAGCTATACTCCGCTGCACCGACTCGGCTCCCAGACCCTGCCCCCCGTGATGTCAAATTAAACCTCAGCCCATCGCCGGCAGACCGCCAAGATCAGCACCGATCCCCGACCACCCT